>NC_056737.1:162331234-162631234 GCF_019279795.1 Protopterus annectens
CACATATATATATATATATATATATATATATATATATATATATATATACATTTTCCCTACTGTTGAATGACTGTGCTGCATGACATGTTTGAGAAACACCACACATCTGCAGCTCAGATGGCTTGATGGCTTACTGGTAAACTGCTGTGGCTATGGTGTGCAGAGTCCTGAGTTAGACATTTGCAAGGGCTGATAATTTATTTGCTGGCCAGAACAAGGGCTGTTGGATTCAGAGTGATTAAGGCACCTGTAAGCAGTTGTAAGCGGCTGCGAAATGTACAGTTATGTATAGTGTGAAATTCTTCATTGGAACACAATGCCCTTTTTTTGTTAAGTTGAGAGATGGATGTTGAGGAAGGAGGGTATGTATATTTGGGTAGGTAGGTTGGGTCGGAATACAGACAAGATAGCATACAGGGGTGGTATATGACACACGTGGGGGGTAAACACCTTGGACGGGGAGGGGTGTTTGAAAATTGGAAGTCCATGTGCCCCAAATGGAAACAGTGGGACTGAGGTCCCCCCACATGGGCAGTCACCACTGCACCTTCATGGACCTGAAGGTGGCTGTGCTGGGGGCTGAGCAGGAGGGGCAGGCTGACCCTCTAGTTGCACCATGAGAGCCTCAAGCTGGTGTAGTAGATCTCCCAATTCTCTGTGGAGTTCCCTACTCATTAGACCCTGGACTTGACTTCAGATGACAGGATCCTGGCTGTGTCCACTTTCGGGGGGACGAGCCCTATCCCTTGAGTTGGTTCCACCTGAAGGTAGTGCAAGACCAGTAGATGAGGAGTTCCCCGGGTGGGTCCTAGACATGCTGTGGCTTGGTGCCACGGCCAGATGAGGTAGGAGAGGTGGTTCTGCTGGGAAAAACCTTCCCAAACATGCTATTGTGTTGCAGTTTTAAAACATATGTAGGTTAGTAATAGTCAAAACAATCCAGGATTAGTTACAACAGCATGCATAGATATTCCCATTAACCCAAAACACCAGATTTGGAACAGCTGCATAGCAAACAGAGCACATGTATATATACCATGTTCCAGGAATGTCTCCCTGCTTCTTCTCCCCAGGAGAATGATATAATAATAAACTTCCTTGTGCAACACCACAGAACCCTCTTTGGATGTACAGCCCATGATCTGCAGGAAAGGACTGCCCAGTGGAAAGAGCTCATCCATAGGCTAAACGATGTTGGCCTGCATAACCACAGTTATGAGCAGTTGCAACATCACTGCACTGATCTCATCCACCATGCCTGTCAGCATGCTGCTGCAGTTAAGAGAGACCAGCTAGCACAGGTGGGGGTCATGCCAGCCAGCCCCCACTGACACATGCTGAGGAGCTCCTTGACAGCCTTGGAGGCACCCACCTGCCAAACAAGCCATGAACCTGACAACAGCATTGTAGAGGTGGGTGCTACCCACACAATGGACAAGGAGCATGCAGGTAAGGCCTCAGGGCACATTAGTAGACCACTGTTGCTTATCCATCTTCATCTGTAAAGTATCTTCATGCATATATCAGATAACATAGTTTGTAGCTGCAGTGTAGTAATGAACAAATGTGCATAATCTCTAGTATTGTGGGTTTGTACTGTTGATGTACTGAAATGCTGCTTCCACCCTGTACCAATGCCACAGGTGTGGCTACTGACATTACATCTCTCACACAACTATGTAGGTCCCTCTGGTATACAACTGGGGTAGCAGCCTGTAGCTGGTGCATATGGAGTTGTTTTGTTCAGGTTTGCCAATACACCAGCCATGTTATGGCCATGGTATTTGCCATGTACACATTTAACACACCTACCCATAATGCATGATGTACATGTTCACTTATTGTTGCTGTTAACTGCACTGCATCACAGTGGTCACCATGGTGGCATATCTGAAGGGTATGTAAGAGTCCTGTAGTATATCTAAATACCTGCAAGTGCAAGATGTGTGGAACAGAGATGAACATAATGGTGGGACAAATGGCCTACAGTAGTGACATGTCTAAAACATTACCCTTATACAGTGGCTACAACAATGTATACACCACTATTACAATAGCAACTGTCACAGATCTACACAACAGCATATCACAGTACCACATTCCACGCCTTTTACAACCTGTAATGTGATCCTAACATGAGCAATGAATGTGTAATATGGAATCCTATGTTAGAACAACAAATATGGGAATACATACTTTAACAAACACCGGAAGCATATGTGTGCACACACTCCAAACAACATATTGTGGAAGCAGCTTTTGAGGTACTGACAGCATTCATTCTTCTTGAGTATGCACCTTCCACCAAGTACAGGGCCTCAATGTCACACAAAGTAATGGTCTGCTGTCCAAGAAGTATGTCCAAGAAGTACGTCCATGACATTTGCACACTCACCTGCAACAGAGGCAGCCTTGGCTTGCACACATCTTACAAACCATGGAATGGATCCCATATCCAAAAGGTAGCACTCAGGAGTGGGATATGTAGCCTTACCTCACCATTGCATATACCATGGCAAACAGTGCAGAAAGTCATGTGTATGACTATGAAGTATGAGACAACATTAATTTAGAAAATAAACAGATGCCCATCCAAGACAGATGACAACACATATTGCAAACTGGTCATGGAGGCTGCCCAGAAACATGCAGCAACATTGAGGGACTTGCAGAAATGTCTAGCAAGTAATGCATGTGCAGTACCTGTGTCAACAATCGCCTGGACTCTGCATAAGTGTGGCCTATGGATTAGGGTAATCAGATGGAAGAGTTGTTCCACAGGAAACATCATCCAGGGCTCTCTACAGGTAGCATATGCATAACATAAAGTCTCCCAAAGGCATGTTTTGCAATGTGAAATGGTATACCGAGACCAAGGCTAAAACCTACAGACAGTATTAATAAAGATACATGTGGTGCACAAGCAACACCTCACTCCACCTTAGGTCCACCATCAACATCTGTACCTTGTTGGTGCCAGTGTACACCTTTAGGTTTGCTGTTCATTAGCAGGAACTAGGCCGGAAGACATGGTGTTCTGAATTTCGAAAACTGCAAAATGACACTCATGTGTGGCCCATAGTTGTTAAGCATCTGCAATAAGGCTGAGGATGGGGAGGGGTGTCATCCTAAAACACAACAGTGAACTGAAGCATACATCCAAAGCTCGCTAAGAATGCCTGTATCTGAACACAGTCAAGGTCATGAATTGTGCCAGACATAACCCTGACTCCACAGCAATAGTGAGGGCACTGTGTTATCTCCAAGGGCGATGCACATGAACTGACCTTGCAATCCGGCAGAGTTGGGGGTCATTTGTAGGGCAGAGTGACCAAATAATGGCAAGTGAAGATGGGCCATGCTAGTATACCTCTTACAGGAAAAGTGACTGCTGTAGTTCACTTAACAGGTGCTGCAACAAACCATTGTGTTAAGGGTGTGCACACTTACACAACCCACATATTGTATGCATCTCAATCAGCATCTGCACAACACATTTGTTTGATACTGCAGTTGATTGCACAGGTCATATGTCACATATCAGGTGTGTGCAATGTTAACATATGCAGTACTGTGACCCCAGTGCATATCATGGAAGAGGCTGGCATGTCAATAAGGGTGTGTACACTCCTCATAGCCACAGTAAACTTTGAAGGTTGTCAGTGTAATTGGATTTTATTGCTCATACATGCACTGTTAATGATGAGATCTGGAAATCAGAGGTCAGGCATTCACTATTGACATCTGTCCTCATATCATCCCAGGTATGTGTCAGACAAACACATAGGGGCTATGAGCAACAGAGCAAACATAACTGCCACACATATGGATATTCAGCAATGGTGTGTACACTCGTGAGGTATGGTGCACAGTACATGCCAGGGTGCTGAACAGGTGCACAGCAATACTGTGTACATGGGTGCAGAGTGTTCCAGGGGAAGGGGCATCACCTACTAACACAATTCATGCATCACAGAAATGTATAATGTTAAAAAAAAATGAAACAGAGTCCAAACTGGCTGTAATCGTTTATTATAAAACATAAGCTCTTTCAGATTAAAAAACCCTTCATCAGACAAACTTCACATAATCATGACAGTCTTTAAATATTAAAACATTTCTAAAAGCAACCAATTACTTTCTATACTTGACCTGCCTTTTCTTTAAGGCTGTTTTAAAGGTACAGAACTATTTAACCCAGGTGGGTTGTCAGCAGCCAACTGTATGATCCATCTTAACTCTGCATACTCAGTATCATTGACAGTGCCCCCCCCCCCCCCATTTTTTTTCATCTGTGCAACATGCAGAACCATAAAAACAAAAGTATGATCTGGAAAGCTGGAAACATGCTGGTACAATGCATTATGTTTATCCTTCTGTCTAACACATGACAAATGGTGCAGTATTCTTGTTTTTAACTTACAATTAGTTTTTCCAACATTAAAACTCAGACATGACTTGCAGCATGCCAAGTAAACCACATTCTCTGTATGGTAACCTGCATAAAACTCAAATGTATATTTTTTATTTGTAACAGGATGTATAAAATAATTTAAACCATTCACATTTGAACATGCTTTGCAACGCCTACAGGGAAAAGTCCCTGTTCTCTTGTGTGCAGAGGAAACACTGTTCGCCTTCTTATCTGTTTAAACAAGGTTCTATGCATAACATGTCTTTTATATTACTGTTTCGCTTTAAGGTAAATTTAGGTTTCTCATCTAAAATATCCTTCAAGTGATTGTCACTTCTTGGTATCTTCCAGGTTTTCTTAATAATATCACATATCCCATACACACTGTATAATGTAGCTTTACATTGGGTTTTTTGTCATACTTATTAGACGGCTTCAGCTTATCTCCCTGCTGTTTTTACTACGAGAAAACCATGGTCTAGCCCTGGCTTCCCTGTTGGATATTATACTGTTCTTAGTTTTTTTCTAAATTTTCCTTTGAATATCCCTTTTCCTTAAGATGTTCATTTAACACATCTATTTCTTTGTAAAATTCATTATTGTCTGTGCACAGCTGAGAAACTCTGTATCCTTGCCCTTGCATAATATTATGAAAAATTTGCCATGTGCATTCAAATAATGATTTCTCCAGCATTGTTTCCTATGCAAGGTGATGTTTATATTACCAGTTACATTTTTATTTAATGTGACATCTAAAAAGGCAATGGTCTCATTGCTGTGCTCTACTGAGAACCTAAAAAAATCTGTAGTTTTCTCCAGGTAATCAACAAAGTTTGACAGTTCATTAGTGCCCTGTGCCCACAACAAAAAAATATCATCAACAAATCTAACAGAAAAAATTGTTGAAGTCTTCCATAGATGTTCCCATTTAAACATATTTCTATCTTCCCAGAGGGCTAACACTAAATTAGCATATGAATTGGCACAGGGTGTGCCCATGGCAACACCCTGTACCTCCCTGTAATGTGTTCCATTACAAAGAAAGATATTATCTTCTAACACCAATGCTAGTGATTGAGGATTAAAGTGTTGGTATTCTCATAATATATATTAACTGTATGTAGTATCTCTCACTGTCTTTAACCCAAATTCATTTGTGATGACCGTAAACAGATACCAAATAAACTGGAAAACAAGGGTTTAAATCGAACTTCCAACCAAGGCAAACACTTGAAGGAAATCAGGCTCTGCTCACGGTTAACACGAATTTTATTAGATCCACAAAAGGAACAAATAGCTCTTAACGCACAAATAACCAATACATTTTCGATTCTCTGTCTTCATCAGAAAGCAAAAATCCGAATAACATAAACCATACAGGTCCCTCCTTTTATACACAATCTGTATCATTATACAATTAATCTCAAATTAGCAGCAGTTTAACCCTTAACTTCCCAAGAAGCAAAAAGGATATAAAATTAAATACTTGATCAAATCCCTTTGTTGAAATATATACCTTCAACACTAGTAAATTTACATACTAATTTAAAATTGTTTCAAAATGTTTCAAAAATACATAATATTAATTAATCTAATAAAAAACATTTTTGTTCTAGGTGTCCTGCAGAGTTCTACAAGCAGCAGAGAGCAAAAGAGTGACTTTTTCCTGATTTAAGTATTTTTTTCTGGCTTTTTGATTATTTACTGCTTAGCGACTGCATTTTCGCCTGTTTATACAGCTCTGCATTCTATTTAAACTGTTTTTGTGTTGATTAACTGATTAACTGTTGATTAACTGTTTTGCATTTTTAAAAAAGTTATTTGTTGCTTAATTTTACCTGTAGGCTAACACACTCAAGTGCGCTAGCCGTTTAAAAGCATTTATAGCATTTACTGTCTGTTTTTCTTCTGTTTTCTGCAAAAAAGAAAAAAAAAAATCTTGTTTTCCCGCCTTACTGAACTAGAATAGTCCAGTCTTCAGAGTTTGCTGATCTCTGGGCTTTGTCTTGGTTCCTGTGCTATTCCATATCCTTATTTGGATAAAAGGAAGCGTCTTTGTTCACCAGTGGGAGAGGGGAGCACTGAGCGGCCTATTTGTCCCTAGAGGAGTGGTTCCAGCCAGAAATTTGTAGTCTATTGGCCATTTTGGGTCAATTCCAAGCTCTTTTCAGCCCCCCGTAATAAAGCCCGCTTTAGCGGGCTTTTTCGCTTGTATTCAACTCAGCACAGCTCCTCGTGGTGTCCTGCAGAGTTCTACAAGCAGCAGAGAGCAAAAGAGTGACTTTTTCCTGATTTAAGTATTTTTTTCTGGCTTTTTGATTATTTACTGCTTAGCAACTGCATTTTTGCCTGTTTATACAGCTCTGTATTCTATTTAAACTGTTTTTGTGTTGATTAACTGTTTTGCACTTTTAAAAAATTATTTGTTGCTTAATTTTACCTGTAGGCTAACACACTCAAGTGCGCTAGCCGTTTAAAAGCATTTATAGCATTTACTGTCTGTTTTTCCTCTGTTTTCTGCAAAAAAAAAAAAAAAAAATCTTGTTTTCCTGCCTTACTGAACTAGTATAGTCCAGTCTTCAGAGTTTGCTGATCTCTGGGCTTTGGCTTGGTTCGTGCTATTCCATATCCTTATTTGGATAAAGGGAAGCTTCTTTGTTCACCAGTGGGAGTGGGGAGCACTGAGCAGCCTATTTGTCCCTAGAGCAGTGGTTCCAGCCAGAAACTTGTGGTCTATTGGCCATTTTGGGTCAATTCCTAGCTCTTTTCAACCCCCTGCTATAAAGCCCGCTTTAGCGCGCTTTTGCGTGATTGAGCGCGGAGTTGCCCATAGAGCACCATCGGGCAGCGCCGGTTAAACAAGGTTAAACTATTTCTGGCTCCGTAAAGTCTGCTCTTCAATTTTTCCCTTAGAACTTCTCTACTTGCAATCTAAACAGTCTATTCTCTATCTCAAACGCTCAGCACTTGCTCCTAAAGCATATTTATATAGGTAAAGTACTTGTATACTAAACAAAGTACTACATTAGCCTAGAACCCCCTTGAATACCCATTTCCCTATAGGTCCCTTCTGACTCAGTTACACAGCAAACTTTTTCACTTTTTCTAGCATGTCGAAGGGTCAGTTGCTAGCGTCCTCTCCTGTTCAGCTGGTGAATCTGGGCATCTTGAGGCAATGTTACAATTGCCTCATGTACACAGACAACCCACTCCTTCTCCCACAAAACACAAATACATGTGAGAGATGCAACTATATAGCCAAACTGGAGGCTGAGCTCTCTCAACTCAGGACTGGCAAGACCAGACAGGAGGAGAAGGAAACCATGCACACCACAAACCCAGTTTCACATAGAACTATCACAACTGCAAAACAAACACATAAACACACAAAGACATACTCGGAGGCACTGATCTATAATCTACCAAAACTACAGAGGCCTCCAAAGCAGACACCCAAGCAACTGCCACCACAAGACATAAGACATGCAACACATAGTTCTCAAAGTCAGTGTGCTAAACAGTCACAGCCCTTAAGGCCAAACACAATGCCAGACACACTTGTTATAGGTGACTCCATAGTCAGACACACTGACGTCCCACTCACCAGACTGAGCAAGGAAAAGATCACAGTAAGCTGCCTGTCAGGCGCTAGAATCCGCCACATAACACAAGCACTCAGGTCACTCCACAGCAAGTACAAGTATGACTCAGTCATTGTCCATGCCGGTGTGAACGACCTGAGACGTACCTCCCTGGACTACATGAAAAGAGACATAGAGGAGCTCTCAGATTATGTAGCTCAGGCCGGAATGACCCTGACCCTGAGCAGTATCCTACCCTCACCAAGAATGATGCCACAATACAGAGACAAAATGATCAGCTTTAATAATTGGCTTAATTACTGGTGTCATTCTAAGGGGATCCAATGTCTGTCTGCCTGGGATGACATGCTTGACAAGCCACGCTGCTTCGCAAGGGACGGCTTGCACCTGTCACCCCTGGGCTTCCGGATATTGGCAAAGGCTCTTGCCACCCCCATAGTACCTTTTTTAGGCAAGGCTCAAATGATAAACCTACCGCCCTAGAAAACAAAAATGGAGAAAAACTAAGGGTAATACTGCTCAATGCCAGAAGTCTAAACCTCAAGATGCACGCCCTCGAAGCCCTCCTCAGTATGGAGAACATCGATGTCTTGGCTGTGACTGAAACCTGGTTCAAGGCTCCTGAGAGCACCCCAGCACTATCAGGTTATACCTCATATCATGCGTTCCAGCCCCAAAATCCGGACCGAACCACAAAAGGAGGGGGAGTATCCATATTCATAAAGGATACCCACACCTCCAGGTTAGTGGCAATGCACGAAGCATTGGAGACCATCCAGGTGCAATTAACCATAGGTAAAACTGCCCTACAGTTTGTAACATGCTACAGACCACCTTCTCAAACTCAGGAAACCCACACAGCCTTCCTGAAGACACTGGAGAGTATGAATGTCTCTCCAAACACCATCATATTGGGTGACTTCAACTACCCAAACATAGACTGGGAACATTACTCAAGCCCCAACACCCTAGCCCAAAGGTTCCTTGAGTTCATAAACTCAAATGCTATGGAACAACTAGTCACCATTCCCACAAGAGGAGAAAATATACTAGACCTGATCATCACAAACATGGGGACTAATGCTCCACACCGGAAGTATATCCCTCATTGGTGAGATCAGACCATAAATTAATCTCACGGGAGATCCACATCCCGCCCCCACCCCCAGCAAAAAAGACCACAGTGAAGAACTTCTCAAAAGCAAACTTCACACTTCTTAAGACTGGAGTGGTATCCTTCAAGGCCCCCGAGCCAGTGGAAACCACAACCCATGCTGCTGAAACCCTTACAAATGCCTTCTACGAGCACCTCCAGGAATGTATGGATCAAGCAATCCCTAATAAAATCAAGACCCTTTCCACCAAAGGCAGGCGCCCGGTCTGGTGGACCCCAGCCATAAACAAACTCTACAACAAGAGGAGAAAGCTACTACATGACAGAGCAAAATCCCTAAAAGGGAAGGCATCTCTGATCAATACTAGAAAAACTACGATCACTCATAAAATCATCCAAGGCCAACTTTGAGAGAAAAATCACTAATGACACAAAAGACAATCATAAGGCCTTCTTTAGCTATGTTAGAAACCTGGGTGGAAACTCCCAGATATGCTCAGAATTAGTCCAAAATGATAAAAAATCACTGAACCCACAGACATTGCCAACATACTGGCAGACAGGTTCAGTGCTAATTTCTCCCCTCCCACCCCCAAAAGGAGAAATATCTATCCCACCAGAGTCTAGCCTCCCAAACATCTCAGATGCCCAGGTGAGAGCTGCTCTCTCTAAAGCAAAAAACACAGCATCAATGGGACCGGACGGTGTCCCCAGCTGTGTACTACATGAACTCAATGAGGAACTAAACCCACACATAAGGCTGCTGTTTAATCTTAGCCTTACTACAGGATACGTACCCAAAGAATGGTGTACGGCAACTGTGGTCCCACTCCACAAAGGCGGTGCTTCTACGGACCCTGGAAATTACCGCCCCATAAGCTTGACGAGCCTTGTCTGCAAAGCTATGGAGAGGATCATAATGGAACTCATAAATAAAGACATTGAGGACCTACAGACACTGGATCCTACCCAATTTGGCTTTGTCAAGGGCGGATCCTGCCTCTTGAACTTGGTCGACTTTTTCGAAACAGTCACTAAGGCCATTGATGAGGGTAAGGCAGTTCACACAGCCTACCTTGACCTAGCAAAAGCGTTCGACACAATACCCCACTCGGGCATCATAGAAAAGCTCACCAGCTTAGATGTAAACCCATATGTCACAAGATGGGTTGCAAACTGGCTCAAGGACAGAACACACAGGGTTAGAGTTGCTGGCGCCATGTCAGACTCTAAGCCGGTCACGAGCGGTGTCCCACAGGGCTCAGTCCTGGGCCCCCTCTTGTTCGGCATTTATTTTTCTGAAGTGCAGGCAAACATAGGGGATTGTGGCTGACAAAATTTGCAGATGACTGCAAACTGGGCACCATAATTGACACTCCATCAGACACAGACATCCTCCAGAGAGGTCTCATAGAAATGGATAACTGGTGCCAGAGCCATGGCCTTAAGCTAAATGCCTGTATAGTCATACCCTTTGGGAAAAACAAGGTAACCCCTAATTACCACATAGGTGGTAATCCATTAAACACGGAAGAAGTTATCAGGGACCTGGGGACCCAAGTTGACAGTAACCTCTCTTTTGACACTCACATTGCCAAAGTGGTTAGGAAGACCTTCTACATTGCACACCTGATCATGAAGGGATTCACATCCAGATCAGGAGAGGTCATTGTACCCCTGTACTCTTCACTTATCAGACCAATGATTGAGTACAATGCCCCATTCGGAATGTACCTTACCCGACACCTGCAGCAGTTGGAATGACCCCAAAAGTTCCTCACCAAAAGGATTGGGGCTCAAACATATGTCATACGATGCCCGACTGAAGAAACTCCAGCTCTATTCAGTCGCATACCGTCTGCTCAGAGGTGATCTGTGCCTGACATACAAGGCCATGTCCAATCCGGAATTAATGGACATGCTCCACCTCAAAAAATCCAAATCCACCAGAGCCACGAGAGCAAGAGACTTAAACCTCAACACGGATATAAATAGGACGTGCTGGAGGGACAGATTCATCACCCAGAGACTCCCTACACTATGGAACAGAATCCCAGTCCATGTGAGGCAGAGCCCCTCACTGACTCTGTTCAAGAGAAATCTTGACGAGTGGATGGGAGATCGTAGGTTTACCCCGGGAATCATCTCTGTATCACTGCTGGACAGAGGCACAGCAAACTAATGGGTATAGTATTCTCATCCTAAGGGGTAGTGAAAGCCACACACACTCTGGCTAGGCTTATAAATGCCCTAGGGCAGATAGCCTAGTATGAACCTATGAACCTATGAACCTATATTATATTAAGGCATTCAAAAACTCAGTAATTAAAACAAAAACACCGCCATCTGGTGTTACAAAACATGAATTATCCACTTCTTTTTTTAAAAAAATTCTTTGAATATAAATATTTATAGTTGTATTATAATATGCATTTAATCATTAAATAATTCATACTTAAAAAATCATTTCAATATAAAAACATAAATGATACAATATTAGATATGCGTACATATAAAAACTAATAAAATTGATAGTTACCCTAATAAAGAAATTACAAGTATTATTTATCAATAATAAAAGTCCATAGGAAATAACCAAATAAATACAAGCATATATGTCAATATATTGATAAAAGGAACAACTTTATTAGAATATATATCATAATATTAAAGATATTCATGGTTCATAGTGTGAGTCCTATAGTTTGGCTGCTCTCATTTTCAAAACTGGAGCTATAGAGATATGGTCATTAAGGCCTGGGGTCTTATTGGCTTCAAGTATTAATTGCCAAACCAATTCTTTATATTCAATAGATGTCTCCCATAAACCCCCTCTGATGTCCTTCTCAACCACCTCCAGCACGAAAAAGTTAAAATTTGCTGCTGAACAACTTAATTTGTGCCTATATAGAGCATTATTCACACAATTTATCTTAATATCGTAATAATGCTCGTATATTCTGTCCTTAAGTTTCCTTTCCGATTTACCTATGTAAAAGGATTCACATATTTTACACAGAGCAATGTATACTATACCACTCGTCTCACAGTTGGCAAAACATTTACTCTCAATTAACATATCCCTGCTTCGTATAAAAATTGCATTTTTGGTTAGGATATGTGTACATTGTGAGCATCTGCCACATTTATATGTGCCTACTTTCCCATTTTTATCTTTTTGTATGTGTTTTTTCTTTTCAAAAAATGCTTTCAAACATCTACCTTTTCTATATGTGCATTTTAATGGTTGCTTGAACAAGCTCATCAAGTCTGATATATCACCAAATCTTGACCATTCATCTTCCAGGATTTTCCTAATTTTGACAGCTTGGGTACTGTAATCCATAACCAAATTACCTTCCATCTCATTCTTTTTTTGTACTACTTTCACTTCACAACCTCTGCCTAAGCCTAGGGTAGGTTTAAATTTATGCGCCCTTCCATCCTTTACCTCTGCTTCAATTTTGTTAATTAAATCTATGGGGTAATTTCTTTCTAAAAACATTTTATGTAGCAATGAGCATTCATCCTCAAAATCATTATCTCTGGATATCATTCGACTGGCTCTTACTAACTGCCCCTTAATTATGCCCTTTTTCTGGTGATAAGGGTGAGCGCTTTTATATGACAGATATGAGTTTGAAAAGGTTTCTTTCCTGAATATTTTTGAAAAGAAACCTGTATCCGCTTTCCCAATATATACATCCAAATATTTGAGGGCCAGTTTATCCATTTGAAAAGTAAATTTCAAGAAATCCGTGGACTGGGAGATATATGAAAAAAATGCTTTGAAGTCATCACCAGTACCAATCCATAAAAAACACATATCGTCTAAAAACGTTTATATAATTTCCAACAATGCTTGAAGGGTGAATTAATTATATATTTGTCCTCCCATGCTGACAGTATTATATTGGAATAAGTTGGAGCACATCTGGCGCCCATAGCTATTCCTTGAATCTGTTTAAAGAATTCCCCTTCATAATAAATAAAATTATTAGTAAGTACAATATCCATTAAAGTGAGAATGAGATAAAAATCATTATTATTAAACTTTCCATAATTTACTAGAGCTTCCTCAAACCACCTCATACCTTCTTCATGTGGAATAGAGGAAAATAAGTCAATAATATCAATAGTTATAAAAGTTATTTCTTTATCAAAAAGCTCAGAGGTAAGATTAACCAATAATGTCCATGAATCTTTAACTACTCCATTCCCAGATAGTGATAAATCTTTCAGTTTCGTGTCCAACCAATTGGCAATAGGAGCTGTTATTGAATTAGCAGAGGCTACTATTGGTCTCATAGGTGGATTAAGAACACACTTATGAACTTTAGGTACCCCAAAGATTGTCGGGGTCAACGGTTTTTCAACTTCTAAATATTTATGCAACTGGCAATCTATGGAGCCTTCTATTAATAAATCATTAAGGACCATTTTGATCTTCCTATTACCTATGTTAACCTCATTCAAAGATGCTCTAACATATTTGGTTTCATCATTCAATAATTCCATCATCTTTGCTTCATACGTAACTTGATCCATTATTACAGTCCCTCCACCTTTATCAGGTTTACATACTCTAATATTGGAATCATTGCTTAACCTACTGAGCAACATATTTTCTTCTTTGGTTAAATTAAACCCAATTTTATCTTTGGATAATTCAGCCCTAATTTTTCTTTCCATCATTGACTCAAAATTCTTCAATTGGGGGTGGAGGGGTGGATTAAATGTGCTTTTTCTTTTTAGATCACTATTTCTTTTAGCGGAATCTTGGCCTTGGAATAAAATTTCTGGATTTTTCTTCCTCAAAAATAACTTTAAATCTATCAATATTCTAGTTACATTCGCTTTCCTATTCGGGACAAATTTGAAACCCTTGGAAAATAAAGAAAAACATGTTTCATTTATATCCAAACTGCTGTAATTAAAGATGTTGTAACCTTTATAATTCCAAACACATCCATCCACACTAGTGGGTATAGCATGACTATTGTTTTCTGGTAAAACTTGGGTATTTTCTACCAAGTTTTCTGTCCTTTGTCGTAATTGTGATTCTGATAAACCATAGACATTCCCCGTCCACGCCCCCTCCCCCCATTCTGATAGTTTTTTTGAAGATTGTTATTCTGTTGATAATTTCTGATCCTTTCAGATCTCCTAAGCTCAGGAAACTCAGTATAATTGTCCATGTCAATATAAGCATCATTTTCTTCCCCAGATTCACGTATATTCTCTACCTTATCATTCCAAACATTGTCATAACCAAAGGGATTCTTAAAATTATATGGTCTAGGTTTCGGGTAGCAAACATTGTCCTTATACTCCTGAATATCCCTATCTAATTTCTTACACTTCCTCTCATAAACATTCTTAATACTGTTTTCTATCCTTCTCAACATTTCAAAATACTTTTTTTGACTTTTCTCGATAGAAAACAATAAGTCATTTGTTATCCTTACATTCAATTCATCAATTTTATCTTGTAAAATACACATTTCCCTTTCATTTTCTTTTACCAAAGCTTTTAAAATGTTTAAGCCACATACATTAAAAATGCTTAACAGTTCTTTATGCAATTCACTCTCTTCCTTAACTTTATTTGGATATTTAAAAATTCTAAGTCCCTTAGGTACTATATCTAGCCTAAGACATTCTTTTAAATACACATTTTCTAATTCCATATTTTTAAATCTAAATAACATATCATCTAATAACCTAACATTAGAATCATATGTAAGATTATTATCACTTACATTCACCAGATGTGCTTTTTTGTCCTTAAAACTGAATTTCATTTGCAGAACATCCTTAAAATCTTTATTATACCTCGGTGTTTTATTTTTAAAGTTCACTGAGGTTTCCCTTGTGTCTCGACTGCTGCACGCTTCTTCATTATCACCTACAACGAATTGGTTACAGTTTGTAGCTTTAGCCACTCTTCTCGGGTTACCATCCCCGCGTCGCGTCAAAGCTGGCAAAATTTCGACATCCTCATTTGCTCCACTGGGCACTACAAAGTCTTTATCAACAGCATGGGACGCTTTCCCATCCTTCATTCTTCCGCTTGAAACACCTAATGCACTTTCTCCAAGAACGCCATTGTCTGTCCGCATGAACATTTCCTGGTTGCATGGCAAATCAGCCTGTGACGTCACGGATGGGTGGTACTTTTGCGAGAGTAGCTCAATGAGCTGAGTCAATTGGTCAGATATCCTATCCATCCTGTCTTCTTTAAACTCACTTCCTGCTGTGGATTTGGTTCCTGGCACGCCCTCCTCCAATTCCATACTTTAAACGAATACCAAATAAACTGGAAAACAAGTGTTTAAATCAAACTTCCAACCAAGGCAAACACTTGAAGGAAATCAGGCTCTGCTCACGGTTAACATGAATTTTATTAGATCCACAAAAGGAACAAATAGCTCTTAACGCACAAATAACCAATACGTTTTCGATTCTCTGTCTTCATCAGAAAGCAAAAATCCGAATAACATAAACCATACAGGTCCCTCCTTTTATACACCATCTGTATCATTATACAAATAATCTCAAATTAGCAGCAGTTTAACCCTTAACTTCCCAAGAAGCAAAAAGGATATAAAATTAATTACTTGATCAAATCCCTTTGTTGAAATATATACCTTCAACACTAGTAAATTTACATACTAATTTAAAATTGTTTCAAAATGTTTCAAAAATACATAATATTAATTAATCTAATAAAAACCATTTTTGTTCTACTTTTCAAAATAAAACCTATACCTATATTATATTAAGGTATTCAAAAACTCAGTAATTAAAACAAAAACAGCGCCATCTGGTGTTACAAAACATGAATTATCCACTTCTTTTTTTAAAAAAATTCTTTGAATATAAATATTTATAGTTGTATTATAATATGCAATTAATCATTAAATAATTCATACTTAAAAAATCATTTCAATATAAAAACATAAATGATACAATATTAGATATGTGTACATATAAAAACTAATAAAATTGATAGTTACCCTAATAAAGAAATTAGAAGTTTTTTATGGATTGGTACTGGTGATGACTTCAAAGCATTTTTTTCATATATCTCCCAGTCCACGGATTTCTTGAAATTTACTTTTCAAATGGATAAAGTGGCCCTCAAATATCTGGATGTATATATTGGGAAAGCGGATACAGGTTTCTTTTCAAAAATATTCAGGAAAGAAACCTTTTCAAACTCATATCTGTCATATAAAAGCGCTCACCCTTATCACCAGAAAAAGGGCGTAATTAAGGGGCAGTTAGTAAGAGCCAGTCGAATGATATCCAGAGATAATGATTTTGAGGATGAATGCTCATTGCTACATAAAATGTTTTTAGAAAGAAATTACCCCATAGATTTAATTAACAAAATTGAAGCAGAGGTAAAGGATGGAAAGGTGCATAAATTTAAACCTATCCTAGGCTTAGGTAGAGGTTGTGAAATGAAAGTAGTACAAAAAAAGAATGAGATGGAAGGTAATTTGGTTATGGATTACAGTACCCAAGCTGTCAAAATTAGGAAAATCCTGGAAGATGAATGGTCATGATTTGGTGATATATCAGACTTGACGAGCTTGTTCAAGCAACCATTAAAATGCACATATAGAAAAGGTAGATGTTTGAAAGCATTTTTTGAAAACAAAAACCACATGCAAAAAGATAAAAATGGGAAAGTAGGCACATATAAATGTGGCAGATGCTCACAATGTACACATATCCTAACCAAAAATGCAATTTTTATACGAAGCAGGGATATGTTAATTGAGAGTAAATGTTTTGCCAACTGTGAGACGAGTGGTATAGTATACATTGCTCTGTGTAAAATATGTGAATCCTTTTACATAGGTAAATCGGAAAGGAAACTTAAGAACAGAACATACGAGCATTATTACGATATTAAGATAAATTGTGTGAATAATGCTCTATATAGGCATAAATTAAGTTGTTCGGCAGCAACTTTTAACTTTTTCGTGCTGGACGTGGTTGAGAAGGACATCAGAGGGGGTTTATGGGAGACATCTATTGAATATAAAGAATTGGTTTGGCAATTAATACTTGAAGCCAATAAGACCCCAGGCCTTAATGACCATATCTCTATAGCTCCAGTTTTGAAAATGAGAGCAGCCAAACTATAGGACTCACACTATGAACCATGAATATCCTTAATTTTATGATATATATTCTAATAAAGTTGTTCCTTTTATCAATATATTGACATATATGCTTGTATTTATTTGGTTATTTCCTATGGACTTTTATTATTGATAAATAATACTTGTAATTTCTTTATTAGGGTAACTATCAATTTTATTAGTTTTTATATGTACACATATCTAATATTGTATCATTTATGTTTTTATATTGAAATGATTTTTTAAGTATGAATTATTTAATGATTAAATGCATATTATAATACAACCATAAATATTTATATTCAAAGAATTTTTTTAAAAAAAGAAGTGGATAATTCATGTTTTGTAACACCAGATGGCGCTGTTTTTGTTTTAATTACCGCGTTTTTGAATACCTTAATATAATATAGATATAGGTTTTATTTTGAAAAGTAGAACAAAAATGTTTTTTATTAGATTAATTAATATTATGTATTTTTGAAACATTTTGAAACAATTTTAAATTAGTATGTAAATTTACTAGTGTTGAAGGTATATATTTCAACAAAGGGATTTGATCAAGTATTTAATTTTATATCCTTTTTGCTTCTTGGGAAGTTAAGGGTTAAACTGCTGCTAATTTGAGATTAATTGTATATTGATACAGATGGTGTATAAAAGGAGGGACCTGTATGGTTTATGTTATTCGGATTTTTGTTTTCTGATGAAGACAGAGAATCGAAAACGTATTGGTTATTTGTGCGTTAAGAGCTATTTGTTCCTTTTGTGGATCTAATAAAATTTGTGTTAACCGTGAGCAGAGCCTGATTTCCTTCAAGTGTTTGCCTTGGTTGGATGACCGTAAACAGACTGTTGACGTCCATGGTTACCATCAACACATTCTTCAAATCTAAAGTTTGGCAAGCATCATACAATTTTGATAAGAACTGTGCACTGTCTTTCAAAATCCTAGGAAAATAAGCACGCAGATTTTTAAATTTTGTTTCTACCCACATAGATAAATGTTCAATAACCTATCCCCTCCCTGAAACTATTGGTCTCATCAGTGGGGGTAGGGTATTTTTATGCATTTTTGGTAGTGCTTTAGGGCCAGTTTGGACTTTGTTTCATTTGTTTTTGGATTTGCTCTTACAAGAGGTTCGGGAGGAGTCCTTAAGGGAAGCTAGAGGCTTGTGTTTTGCTACATAGATGTATCATGTTGGTAACAAGGATTTAATATAGCTGCAGTGCATGCTGTTGAGTGCCATATGTCATGCATGTTAACCGCTGGGTAATGAGAGGTCTGTGTAATATCTTGTGTGTGTGTGTGTGTGTGTGTGTGTGTGTGTGTGTGTGTGTGTGTGTGTGTGTGTGTGTGTGTAGAGGTAAGCAATGATGTATAGGTCTCTTAAATTACATTTTTTGGTCAGGGTCCCCTCCTGCAGACAAAAAAGAAGTTATGTACCTACCATAACGTTCCATGTTAGTTGTCTTCATCTCGCCTTCTTTCTTGCTGGTTGGGACCGGAGCCAATCCTTGGCTCCGACTCGGCCATCTTCTATAGCTCGAGAGCTGTTTAATGGCTCGAGGCTACCCCTTATCCCATGATGCCTAGCGCTAGCTACCCAGATCTTGTTTGTAATAGCTAACCCGAGACATAGCCAGAGAATCAACCTGTCCAAACAAACAGGTTGAGCAAACCTGTCATACTCTCTCAGTCAGTAGAGGAAATAAACCAGAGAACACTTAGCCAGTGAAACAAAAACTCCTCACGATCCAATAGGACAGGGGGACAGGGGGTGGGACGCAAGAAAGAAGGCGAGATTAAGACAACTAACATGGAACATTATGGTAGGTACATAACTTCTTTATGTTAAGTTGTCTATCTCGCCTTTGTTCTTGCTGGTTGGGACAGTGTCCCTAGCACCTACAATCCTGGGTGGCTCATTGGAACAGACTCTTTAGGAAAGTGGAACCAATGTCAGCTCTACTCCTGGAGCCCATATCTAGCTTGTAATGAGAAATAAAGGTATGAGGATATGCCCACGTAGCAGCTGTACAGATATAATCCATGGGCAACCTAGATTGGAAGGCCACAGAGGTGGCCAAAGCCCTAGTAGAATGACCTTTTGGTTTGATAGGCAACTCTTTGTTTCTCAATTGATAAATGAAAGTAATAATGTGAGACAACCACCTGGATAAGGTCACTTTGGAAACTGGGAGACCTTGTTTGCCTAGGGCGTAGGAAAGGAATAGTTGGTCCGACTTCCTTATATCCTCAGTCCTATGCAAGTAGAAACACAATTGTCTATGAATATCCAATTGTTGTAACTTGTATTCTGCCTTGTTGGTGTGGTTAGGGAAAAACACAGGAAAGTCTACAGATTGGTTTAAATTGTTTTCTGAGCAGACTTTCGGAAGGAAAGAGGGATTAGTCCTCAGAGCAATCCTGGCCTTATGCAAAACCAAGTATGGGGGACGAACACATAGTGCCTGAAGTTCAGAGACGCATCTGGCTGAAGTAATAGCTACCAGAAAAAGTGTTTTCCAAGATAGAAGCTTAATGGAGCAGGATGCTGCAGGTTCAAAGGGGGGCATAATTAAGGAGATTAGTACCAAATTAAGGTCCCAAGGAGGAGGAGGAGGATCTCTCACTGGAGGGCTAAGGAGAGTAGTCCCTCTTAAAAAGGCTTTACAGAGCTTATGGGACATAATGTTTGAATTAGACAACCCAACATGAAAGTTAGAAATGGCCACCAATTGAATCCTGATTGTAGCAGAAGCAGACCCAGAATGAAAAAGCTGTGCTAGGAACTCCAAAATTTCGTGGACTGGGACTGAAAAAGGATCTATGTTCCAAGCCTCTGCCCAACAAGAAAAACGTTTCCATTTGCTAGCATAAGTCCTTCTAGTTGTGGACTTGTGAGAGGAGAGAATAATCTCATACACGGCCGGGAAATGCTGGGAAGCCTGGCTAAGGTTGGAAGTGGAGCAACCAAGCTGTGAGTTGGAGTGTTTGGAGGGATTGATGCAGCCCGCCTGACTGATGAATCAGTAGGTCTGGAATCGGATCCAGAGTCCAGGGCTGATCGAGAAGGTAATGGTGCAGGAAAGGAAACCATATCTGTCGAGGCCAGTAGGGGGCAATGAGGATCATTTTGCAACCCAACGATATTGCTTTCTGTATGAGTTTCGGTATTAGGGGAAATGCAGGGAAGGCATAAAGAAGTCCCTGAGGCCAATTGTGGACTAGAGCATCTCTGGGTGTGTGACCTGTAAGCGGAAGAAGGGAGAAGTAGTTGCTACATTTGCTGTTGAAGGGGGTGGTAAAAAGATCGCAGCAAGGCTGTTCCCATTTACGGAAGATCAGATCCGCAACTACCTAATTCAGAGACCACTCGTGAGGCATGAGAATAGCTCTGCTGAGCCTGTCTGCTATGACGTTGGACCTCCCAGGGATGTGCATCGCAATCAGAAATCGTTGGGAAGAAATTGCCCACTGCCAGAGTCTGAGTGTTTCTCAACATAGGGGGTAGGACTTGTTCCACCCTGCTTCTTGATGTACCACACCACTGACATGTTGTCCGTTTGAACTGCAATGGTCCCAGAAGGGAGAGAGTCTTGAAGAGCTTGCAACACTAGGAGCACGGCTCTCATTTCTAGGAAGTTTATATGCAGGTGGTACTCGTGAGGCTGCCAAGTGCCTTGGACTGTCCTACCCTAATAATGCCCACCCCACCCTATCAGGGAGGCATCTGTGGTTACTGTGGCTACCGGAGGGGGCTGAATGAAGGGTCTGCCCTGAGTCACTAGTGGAGAGACCATCCACCAGGAAAGGTGCCTTTTGCATGCTTTTGTAATCATGATCATGTGAGACATGGGCAGCTGTTGGAAAGACCACTGTGTGAACAGAAGCCACTGAAGGATCCTCATGTGAAAGTGGGCCAGTGGGATTAGAAGAATGGCTGCTGCCATGGAACCCAGAGTTTTAAGAATGAACCTGACTTGGATTCTTTTGCTCTGCATCAGAATTTGTACTTGCTGACAAAATGTAGACACCCTTTCTGGCGGTAGCCTTGCGCACATGTTCCTTGTGTCTAAGTCTGCACCTACGTAGGGCAGCAAGGCAGATTTTTCGAAGTTTATTGTAATGCCTAACTGGGAGCAGATTGTGATTGTGTAGTCCCTGGCTTGAAGAAGTTGATGCCTGGTAGTAGCAGTGAGGAGCCAGTCATCTAGATATGGAAACACCTGGAATCCCTGATGTCTCAGGTGAGCCGTGACCACTGCCATACATTTGGTGAACACCCTGGGGGCTGTGGTGAGACCAAAGGGCAGAGCTCTGAACTGGTAATGACTGGCTCCCAGCTGGAAGCGAAGGAATCTCCTGGAGTGCCTGAGCATTTTGATGTGGTAGTACGCATCCTGAAGATCTATGGAGCACATCCAACTGTCCTGACCCAGAAAGGGTAGAAAGGACTGTAGCATGATCATCCAAAACTTTGTTCTTTGAACAGACTTGTTTAGTCTGCTGAGATCCAGAATCGGTCTCCAGTCCCCTGTCTTTTATGGTACCAAAAAGAACCTTGAGTAAGTTCCGGATCCATGTTGGTCTGCCAGAACTTCCTGGATGACTCTTTTTTCTAGCAGTCTTGAAACTTCTATGACTGCTTGGTCCCTCAGATTGGGTGGAACATCTGGAATGGATTTGCTTGATGGTAAGGGGGGTTGAGAGAAGGGAATTTTGTAACCTCCGGATATAATTGACCGTGCCCATCTGTCTTGTGTTAAATTTAGCCAGGCTTTTGGGTATAGTGAAAGTCTTCCCCTGACTGCCTCCAGAGGTGGGCAGCCGGGCAACCCTTCAGGGATGCTGAAAGGGCTTCTCAGAGAAGGATTCTCTGTTGTCCTGGTTCTGCAGACCCGCTCTGCCACAAGGGTGGCATTTATTGTTGTTATTTCCCCCACTGCCCCTGGAGGAAAAATCACTACGTGTGTCAGGCGAGGCCTGGGATTTTCGGAACCACATTTTACCACTCTTCTGACCTTTGGAGTATGGTCTGGAAGGAGTGGAAAAACGGACTCCCACAGCAGAGAGAGTCTTGCCTACTTGCTCACACCTAGTCAAAGTGTCTTTCACCTGTGGTCCAAAAAGAAAGGAACCATCAAAGGGGGTGTTTGTGAATGACGATCTAAAGGGTTCCGCAAAGTTACACAGCCGCATTCATGCATGTCTCCTAAGGGCCACGCCCATACCTGCGGCTCTACTCGCACCATTGGCTGCATAAGAGATGAGCCTCATGGAGGAGTTGACTACAGAATTAAGGGTCGCCAGCTGGGAAGCCACTTTGGCTTGAGCCCCCTCAGCTGATGGATCTTGAAGGGTATCTCTGAGCTCTTTAAGGAGATCCCTCTGAAGCCGGGTAAAATGGCATAAGTAGTTCAGTGACTTCATGGAAAAAGTCACTGAAGCAAACATTTGCTTCCCATATCTGTCCATGGTCCTAGACTCCTTGTTAGGGGGATGGACAGACAAAGAGGTTTCCGCTAACTCTTTTTTGGTGGCTGCTGCTACCACCATGGCATCAACAGGAACATCTTTGGTAAGGAACTGCTTATCATGGGGTGCTGTGATGAACTTGCCAGGTCTCCTCGGAGTTGGTTCCACTGTATCCAGGGCTGATCAAGCCTTTAGAGCCACCACGGACATAAGTGGATCAAAAGGAGGAGAAACCCAGGAGGTGGAAGGTCGGGAACCGAACACATCCAGGAATACAGACTCATCCTCAGTAGGGGCTAGGGGATTCCAGTTCCCCCTCTGCTTAAGCATTTCAAAGATGTCCAAAAAGGAAACATCTTCAGAGGGGGATCTCGGGGACACTTCCGAATCATCTAAGTCTGTATCCAAATTGACAGACTCAGGGGAGTCAATGTGCTTCCTCTTGCACTTCTTCTTACGAGGGGGCTCCTCTGAATGTTCAGGGGAGGCCTCGGAAGAAGAGGAAACACCCAATGGGGTGGTCTGGAGCACCGGTTCCCCACGCTTGGAGTCTGGATGTGGAGCAGAGGTTGGCACAGACACTACAGAGGACAGAGTCGGTGGGGCCGATAGTAGAGCTGACTCAGTGGCCAGCACACTCCTCATGACATCGAAGGCATCCCTGCCATGATGCAGAGAAGGCTCTGGTTCCCAGGAAATCGGAATCCTTCTCCGCACCGAGGGAGATGGCTACGAGGCCGATGTAGGAGCTGAGCTAACCTGCGCCGAAGCTCCGAGAGGGAGAAAGGGGTCGGACAAGAGTCTGATGCCACTCGCCCCCTCGGAGTTGACGAGAGAGCCTTGGCGCCCAGATCCCTCGATGGACAGCACCATCGAGAGAATCGGAGCCGACAACAAAACCAAAGGAGATAAAGTTATTGGTGCCGATGGTTCCACTACTCGAACCCCAATGAACTCCAGCTCTGAGCTCAATGGAGTCAGAGGAGGAACATCGATAGAAGTGGACGGAGCCGACACCTGTTGAGGAGGGCTGGACAACATTTTGGCAAGTGCCTGCGACTTTAGCAACCTACTGACCACTCTCTCCATGTCGTGATCCGAGAGCCTAGAGGATCGAGAGGAGTGAGAAGATCTGTGACTGCGCTCGCTTTGCAGCAGGGGAGACCGAGGAGCCGAATGTATCAGTTCCAGAGAAGGGAACCTCAGCCTCTTGTGGCTCCACGAAGGCTTCGAAGAATCTGATGGAGCCGACGGGGAGATAGTCTTATCGGTTCCAGCCGGAACCGAAGTAGCAAGTAAAGACTGAACCAAAGACGGCTCCGAACTTGGAGCCAACGATTTGGTAGATTTAGGGGATTTCACAGGCTGAGTCTTCGCCGGTGAATCCTGGGGCTTTAAAAGACCCATAAGAATAAGCTTATTCTTACGCTCCTGCAGAACTCTTGGACTAAATGCATGGCAGATAGAACAAGAGTCCTGCAGGTGCACAGTGCCTAAACAATAGACGCAAGAAGTGTGCCCATCTGTCAGCGACATTTTGTGACAGCATGAGTCACACTTCTTGAACCCAGACACCTTGGATTCTTTGGACATCCTGTAACAGAAAAATACAACAAAAGCTACCAAACAAAATTAAATTGAGGAGAAAAACACAATACAGTACAGACTAAAGCTAAAGTTTTTTTTTTTTTTTTTTTAAATAGGAAAGCCTCTAACTTAAACGTCTAACCTGACAGGAATAAGAAGAAGGGGGGACTTTCTAAATTAAACGAGTTCTAAAGGGACGGGAAGGAATCTACAAATACACACTTACCAACACAACAAATATATGACAAACAACTAACAAAAATCCCTAGGAAAATGACTATTTCTGGTAAAGAAGGCCTGAGCCAGAAAAACGACACCTCACAGCTGAAGCGGCAAACGAGATCTGGGTAGCTAGCACTAGGCATCATGGGATAAGGGGTAGCCTTGAGCCAGTAAACAGCTCTCGAGCTATAGAAGATGGCCGAGTCAGAGCCGAGGATCAGCTCCAATCCCAACCAGCAAGAATGAAGGCGAGATAGACAACTTAACATCTGATGTTAGTGTCCATACAGATTCTGACAATAATGATAGGTATGGTGACGCACAAGCAGGGTTGTCAGTTATTGAAGCTGTACCAACAGTTGACATCCCACTTTTATCCACCCCATCCCCGCACACAGTCACAATGCCTATACACACCCCATCACCAGTGGCCATAGATGAGGGACAGTTGGCGGGTGGTGGCATGGGACAGGACAGTGTGGTGAGTATGGCATGTGTGACTGTACACAGCAGCCATAGCCGGATGACCAGCAAGGTACCACACAGGTAGATGTACAGGAGTGCTCATACGAAGGCTGCTGCCCATCATGCCCCTGGTAGAAGTACCACAGCAGGTGTCACCAGACACATGTTTTAAGCTGTCATGGAGGCACAGGCACATATGGAATGTTACACCAGACAGAGTCTGAGGCTCCAGAGGGCTACTCATTCTGCAGTACTTTTATTTATTTTTATTTTTATTTTACATTTGTTGACCGGGCTAGTCCAGCTGGATACATATCCATTTTCAGCAGAGGCCCGGGGAGAAAAGCTCCACGAGAGTACAAAACAATATTTGTTTTTAATAAAACAAAACTATAAAATAAAATAAATTCAAGGTTAACAAAATGGAAATAGTATATACAATTAAGCTATTTTATGCACAAAAGAACATATTGAAGTAAACAGTTGGGTAAAATAAGTAAGATGTACAATACAGGAACACACTTGAAGAGGTGAGTCAACATGAGATATTAGAGTGACAAAGAGACATAATAAGATATAAAAGAGAGTACAAATTAGTTGAAGGAGAACATCTGTGATCTTGCAGGTGCCCACCATTATTTTGCAGAGGTCCTGGATATACAGTTGGGTGAGATGGTGGGAATCCTCGACCGTGCAATGTCTGTGTTAGAGCATATGGCGGGAGTAGGGTGACAGGCATGTGGACATAGGTTAGCAACACCAACAGTTGGAGGTCTACATGGACGTGCAACAAGTCACAGCCACTCCCGTAGTGGCAGTACTAGCACCAGCACTGTGGGGGGGGGGGGCTGCTGTCCACACCACAACACAGCAGGCCACTTGCACATGGTCCTGGCCGGTCCCAACAGGGACCTGGATCCAACGGACATTTGTCATCATCAGGAGAGAGTACCATATCTCGGCTTGTACCTGGTAGTGCCCGTGAAACCCCTGGCAGGCACAGTTCTTGTGTCCATGGTCGGACACGGTGACCTCCACACCTTGCCAGGTACGGTCTGCAGCTATCCAACAAACCCCTGCATAGGCCAGCCACATGGCAGAACTGTGTGCATACACACAGATCACCAACACAGCTAGAGCACCTCAATACCTACACACACCACATTTGCACAGCCCAATTGATAATAAACCCCCCCAACACATACACACACACACACACACATACACACACACACACACACACACACACACACACACACACACACACAAACACATGATGTCAACCAAACGGCTCATCCTAGGTCTCTGGCAAACACACAACACACCCTGTGCATATGATGATACCTGTGCCACATCCCTGCCATCCATCCCATTGATGCAGGGACATGTTAATATGGTTCTGATGCACAGGATGAATGTACTAAGATTTTGCAATGTAATGCTGTGTAACATGTTTTCAACTGGAAAGTTTAATGCTTACATGTCAGGATGTGTAGCTGTCCAGCCATGATGCATTACAGCTGTTATTAACTCTGACTGATTGTGGTCTCAATAATGTATTCAGTTTGTGTTGTAGGTTTCTCTGTGTCAGCAGGATGATGGTCTGCTGTTGTTTCCTACAAGGGGTATGGCACTGTGGTGACACATTGACTGTGTCATACCCTGTGTACAGCTTAACACAAGTAACAGGTCTGTATAACAGTTACTGCATGTGCCACATGGCTGATAGGTCGGAGGGGTGTATACAGGTGAGGGCATGGTTGCTGCTGTCAGCAGCCCTTCTACAGTGGACAATGGTAAGTGTACTGGGTGGCACACACCAAATGTTTGTGAATAACACACACACATAGAGGCTTTGGTGTTGATGCAATACACAGAGAATACTGTACACATGGATGTACTTAATTCTGCAGTTAACGCATTTTAACCTATGTAATTCCACCAAGAGAAAATAGGCAAAACATCACATCAGTAAATAATCAGTCTGCCAGTTTAATGTCATTAATGATGGCACTGGCAGGGTATATGTCCTCTTCCCCAACGTTGTGCAATCCTGGAGTTGGTAAACATAGGTGTGCTGGTGTGGGTGGCACAACCCTCCACTTTGGATGGTGTGGGGTGGCGCAGAACCACACATAGTGTGACTGGCAACTACTTGACCTGTTAACATAAACTGTACAGCATTACAGCAGACTAAGCGGGGGGGGGCACAACAATAACCCCAATGAGAGTGGCTGTGCCCACAACATCCACACCCAACTATATATACCACCTCCAGTATTGCTGTACAGCTGTACAGTGAAGAAGAGGAAATTAACACATCTACTACTAATTTTTATAGAATGAATTTCCACAAGATGATTCCTTTGAAATGTTAGCGTTTGCCAGTCAGTTCTCAGACAAATGACCTCCTGGGACATGAATTTTCTGCAAAGTGAAGTAGATCCCTTCACATATACACACACTTACTTGGCAACACTAAGAGTAGATCCTCTTAGGTACTTATTGCTACTAATGTGTTTGGCCTTAATTGCACACAGCTTTTAGGATGAGGTGTGTGCCGACTTTGTTGTTTATTTATTTATTTATTTTATTTATTTGTAGTTGTTTAACCAGGATAGTCCATTGGGCCCAAGGAACCCATTTTCAATGGAGTCCTGGGGAGAAAAGCTCCACATACAGATTATACAAAGATTAAGTTCCACACATAGATTACTTGATGATTACAGAGTAAACATTATACAATTTCAGGTTATAATCATGTCAAATATATTTGAATCAAAAGTAATACATGCAATAGTATTTAATGTAAAATTTTTTTAATGTAAATTTTTTTTTGTTGTTTTTAGGTAGTTAGATGCAGTAGGCTGATAGGTAGTTAGATGCAGTAGGCTGATAGGAAGTTATATGCAGTAGGTTAGGAGATTGTTGGGTATAAGTAGGAAATTATATACTACAAGCAAGCTTGAAATGTCTATCTGGGATCTGTAAGAAGGGAAGAGAAGAAGAGTGGACAGTAGGCTATGGGGATGGGAGCAGGAGCATTGCCATGCTGATGTTAGATGACAATGAAGTTGTTTTAAAGTATGAGAGGCTAGTGGTAGTACGAATGGAGGGGGTAGGGCGTTCCATGAGCGAGCTAGTGAGAAGGACAGGAGGTTTTGTCCTGGGGTGCGGAGGGTCTGTAAACCTCAATAAGGTTTTGATTGTTTGATCTTAGAAGTCTTTGGGTGTGGTGCATTTTAAAGGTAGTTGAGAGGGAGGGACAGAGGTATGGTTGGAATATGAGTTTATGGACATAGGTAAGCTGAGTGTAGGAAAGGTAGTTGGGGAGTTCTAGCCAGTTGAGTTTGTGAAGAGGTATACAGTGATGGGTTGATGATTTGTTGCTGGTGGCAAATCTGGCTATTTTATTGTAGCATGAGGACAGTTTGGCTTTGAGAGATGAATGTAGGTTTGTTAAAAGAGGGGCACCATAGAGAAGGGAAGGAAGGAGAAATGTGGTAGAAAGAGTAAGTTTAGTAGTTGGGGTGAGGAACCGATTATGTCGGTAGAGCATGCCGAGTTTTTGATGGGTTTTTTTATGTTTAGTAGGAGATGGGAGTTGAAATTAAGCTTGTCATCGATTTGGACTCCTAGTAGTTTGGTTTCAGATACCAGCTCAAGAGGTGTGTTATTTTGGCTAGTGATAGAGAATAATTTCCTGTCAAAGTTATTAGTTTTAGAGGGAGTAAATATCATTAGTTTAGTTTTAGCAGCATTAAGTGCTAGATGGTTGTCTTTCATCCACTGTTCAGTGGAGGAGAAGGCATCTTGAGTAAGTTTTAAAAGGGTTGGGATGGATGAGGCAGCACAGATAATTGTTGAATCATCTGCATATTGAATAATGTTTGCAAGAGGGACAGAGTGGAAAAAGTCATTAATGAAAATATTGAAGAGGAGGGGGCCCAGTATAGAACCTTGTGGGACACCAGTGGGGGTGTTGAGAAAGGAGGAGGTGGCTTTCTTCCACTTAACAGCTTGTTGCCTATTAGAGAGATAGCTGGTAAACCAAGTAAGGGATGATAATGTAAGGTTTAGTTTAGATAGTTTAGTAAGAAGTAAGTTATGAGAGATAGTGTCAAAGGCTTTAGAAAGATCGAGTAGGATGGTAGAAACAGTGAGGCCAGAGTCTCTAGCTTTATTCACAGTTTCTAAGAAGGATAGGAGGGCTGTCATGGTACTGTGATGGGGTCTGAATCCATGCTGGGTAGGAGTTAATAGGTTGTTATCTAAGAGATGGGGAAGGAGTTGAAGATGGATACATTTCTCGAGGATTTTTGAAATGGGAGAGAGGATGGCGATGGGACGGAAGTTGGTGATATTAGTATTAGTTCCACCTTTATGGAGAGGAATGATGTAAGCTTTTTTCCAGATTTGGGGAACATTGCCTTCTTGGATGGAACGGTTGATTAGGATACTGATGGGAAGAGCAATGGCTTCAGCAGCTATGCTGAGGAAGTATGAGGGAATGTTATCAGGGGCATTGGTGCATGGTTTCAGTTTCTGCAGGAGTTTTTTTATGGTGGAAGTAGGAATCATTTTAATGATGAAGGCTGGGGGTTGAGAGGGTGCGGGATCAGAAAAAGAAAATTGAGGTGGAGGTGGGTGAGGAGAAGTGGAAGTAGTTGGTTGGTTGTTATTTGAGAAAGAGGAAGTAAGTTTGGAAATAGAATCTATGAAAAAAGAGTTGAATTGTGTGGCAAGATCAGTGTCTTGTGTATTTGGGCAGGGTATTGGGTTTTCTATAGTACCAGGTTTTAGGAGGGTGTTTATGCCTTTCCAAAACATTTGAGGGTTAGTTTTATGTTTGCTTTGAAGTTGGGAGAAGTAGTTGCGACGGTCTACATAGATAAGCTTTTTAACTGAGTTACGAAGGGTTTTGTATTCATTAAGGGTAGATGAGGATTGGGTCCTGTGATATTGTGTCCAGGCTTTGTCTCTAAGTCGCATGTTTGTCAGAGTATTTTTTGTTAACCAGGGGCTAGATTTCTTTTTTATTCTTTTGGTTATTAAGGGAGCGTAAGTATCTAGAAGATTTAGAAAGGTAGTATTGAAGTGAGTGATTGCATTGTTGAGGGGTAGAGTTTTTAAAGGGTACCAGTTAATGGATTTTAGGGAGTCAGAGAAAGCTTCTGGGTTAAAGTTTTTATGGCATCGGGTAGTGATGTAATTATGAGTAACTTGCAGGGGAGAAGGAAGACGTGTTGTGAAGATGGGAAGGTGGTCACTGAGGGAGTCAGGAAGTGTTCCACTTTTGGGGTAATAGTGAGGGTGGGACAGTAGAATCCAGTCTAAGATGTTGCCACTAGTGAGGTCTTTGCATGGCCTAGTTATGGAGTTGATGAGTTGAGAGTAGTTATATAGGTTGATGTTGAGGGAGTCAGTAGGGGATAGAATGGAGGACCAGTTTATGTTGGTGTCCCCCATGATTATAGTTTCATTACAGATGTTAGTTGAAAGCCAGGAGAGGATTTCTTCGAGTATTGGTATATTGTTTCCAGGGGGTATGTAAAGGGAGGCTATGCATATATATTTGTGTTTGTTTAGCTGAAGTTGGGCTAGTATTAATTCTGCATTACTGAATTGGGGAATGTGTTTGTTAAAGGGTGTTATGCATAGGGAGGATGAGTAGAGTAGAGCTACTCCACCACCCTTTTGATGGGTTCTATCTGTTCTGATGATAGAGTAATTGGGTGGCACTATCTCTTCATTTTGATATGAGGTTTTAGCCAGGTTTCAGAAATGGCTAGGATGTCAGGTTTATTGTGGAGTAGCCAGGCATGTAGATTTGGAATTTTGTTGGTTAAGCTTTGTGCGTTGAGAGATGCAAATAGGATGGATTTAGATATTGAGGAAGAGGGGTGTGGGCCTGGGTTGGGGTGTCGTCCCAGATAAAAGTATGGCAGTTAGAAGTTGAGTTAAGTAGTAGTGGTATTTGGATTGCTTTGAATGGGAGGTGCAGGTTGAGAAATAAGTGGAGGATATGGAGGGGAGAGTGGGTGTTGAGGTATCATGAGGAGGGATTAGTTTGTAATGAAAACATAAGTTGGGATTGGTGGGATATAGTTCAGGAGAAATGGAGTTATAATGGTAAGTTAGTGATGTGTGGTGGGGTAGGTTGTGTGTAGGAGAGGGTGTGGGTGATGAGATTAGGTTCAGTCAGATAGTAGATATAGGAAAGGTTGAGAAGTAGTAGAAGATGAATGGGGAGGGTTGAATATTTTATAAGCATATTGGGTTATGATAGTTAAAGTAAGTGTTCAGTAAGGAGGAAGCAGAATTGTGATGAAGGTGTGTTGTGTGGGGGGGGGGAAAAAAGAAGATGATGGGGAGGAAGTAGGAGTGGTTATGAAGGTATAAATGTAGATGCAGTGGGGGTGGGTGGGAATTGGGGGTAGGGTAGGGGAGCGGAGTGAGCCCGCAGGGCGAACGGAGCGGGGAAGACAAAGAGGAGAGTGAAAAAAGTATCAGCTACTACTGCTGATGATTTACAAGGTTAGCAGGTGTGGTAAGTATAGAATAGAGAAGGAGGAGTAGTTTGTAAAGATGTAAGGGGTGTTATGAGTTGGGTAGTTAAAGTTGTTCAGGGGGTGAAAAAAAGATTGTAGTCAGAGAGAGAACAGAAAAGGTTGTAGTCAGAGGGAGAGCAGAAAATAGAATACAGGCGTTTTAGTTGAGGAGTCAGGTTACTAGGAGGGAGGCCAGGTAACATACAGTTACATCGGCAGTTGGTTAGAGGGCACTGCCACCTAGTGGTGAGAATGAGGAAAAACAGGCAGCAACGTTGAGCAGGTTACTTGCAACGTTTGCTGTGAAAGTGTGTGGGACTAAGGTGACTTATGGGGAGAGAGTATGTCCAGTGGTCCACGGTAGGCTGCTGAGTCTCTTACAAGGGAGGATAGACAGAAGTAAATGTAATATTAGGTAGGTAGTACAGGCACAGTAGATGGTTTAAGGCTACCTACATTCAGTATTAAACCTTAAGGGCAGTCTTCAGGAGTTCTATGAGTCAGTCTGGTAGGCTAACTCCAGTGAGTTTGCAGGAGGTATTCCTTGTTTGGTGGTAGGGAGGGGGCTTCTGAGGTGAGCTTCAGAGATGAGGAACTGTAAAAAGAGAGGAGAGATAAACTAGGTTAGCTTCACAAATAGTTAAAACTGCATGTAAAGAGAGGAAGGAGTAAGGGGGAATATTCAGTAGGAAGGAATGGTATATAAGACTTTAGTAGAAATGAACAGGGCTCAAGGGACAGATGTAAAAGTGGTAGGTGTAGGAAGACAGAGAGTTCAAAGGGTAGACATAGAAGAAGGGGAAATGTATAGGAGAGTGGTAAGAGAAGAGAGGTAATAGGTAGTAAAGTTACAGCTATTAGAAAGAGCAGAAGAGAGTAGAAATAGTATGTAAGGTTGATAACTCAATCACTGTACAGAACCCAAGCATTACCATGGCATACCAGCCTGGTAAGGTGATGGGGAAAACTAAAACAAGCTAGCCAACAATCAGAGTAAATGTAACAGGCAATAAATAGCACAATTGAGACAGTACAAGCAGATAATCAACCAGTAATAAAGGTAATGCAGAGCACATTAAATACACAGCGTAACAGGTACACAGTCTAGATTTATAACAGTGACTAGAGCACTACTTGAATGAATCAAAAGCAGTTATCTGTGGAGGACTGTGTCCTTTCTCCATCTGTTAGGCAGACAGAATACTAAATCAAGCAGGCAGGTAAATATGTTAAGAAAGGCAATTAAGGTAATGCACAGCATTCAATACTTTCGACTAAGCAGGCAGGTAAATTAGTTTAAGAATGGCAGTTAACAATTGCACAGCACTTAATACATTCAACCCACTGTGTAGAAGGCAAAGACAGACTCCAAATAAGCAATTGTTACAGGCATAAAAAGCATTTGAACCAGAGACAATTGGGGCGTACTACAGTTTCTAAGACATAGCACATAGTATAACAGAGGAGAAAGATCTAGGCGATATTGGGGGATGTTTGCGAGCAAGAGCAGCCACACTTAGCGTGTATAAGGGATTACGCCCATGTTGAGACACACTTCAACGGCGTTCAATCTTGCTTGGTATTGAAGCAAAAATGCTAAGTAGCTTCACAGAGGCTCTCAGACACATGTGTGAAGGGACACGTTTAGGTGGCGTTTTTATTTTACACAATATGGATAGCAAGAGATGCTAAGAAAATAGCCTCGAGCTTTCTTAATATGGGTAGATACAAATGCTAGGAAAAAAGCCGCAAAGCGCGGTAGGCGCTAACAAAGAAGCCACGAAGCTTCACAATTATGGATTGTTAAACACTAGGAAAGAAGCCTCTAAGCGCAGTAAAACACTAGGATAGAAGCCTTAAAGGGGCTCGCTCAATGTAGATAGCGGGTAGCTCTACGCGGAAGCCACGTGGGGAGCTTGCAGCTGGCGACCAGGTATAGCTAGCGTTATGCTAGTGATTAAGGAAAGCGTTCTGCATGACGCCAAATTAGCTGCCGAAGTGATGGAAGAGCATAGGCAGGAGTGAATCGCACTGAATACTGACTTTAGGCACAAACAGGACTAAAAACCGTGAAAGTTTGCACGGAATTGGAGAAGTTCAGTAATTCATGCTGATCGTCAGGATAATAAAATCTCAAAAGTGTGAGCAGTGTCTAAGGCACAAAGATTAGTATGCCCATGAATGCATGCAGTTAACCAGGATATACAGCTTTTTTAATTCTTTTTTCTTTATAAAAAAAATATATATATAAAACAAGCTAGGCACAATAATTAGGACGTCACAGACAATGCAAGCAGACCTTCAGGTCAAACTGAATCATTAAACTAAGCAAGAGACAAACAAGCTACACATTGGTTTAAAAAAAACTTACCGAGGAAATGAGTAACGAGCAGCACTACCGCAGGGACCACCGGGGCAGTTGCACCAGCTTTGTAAAAGGCGACACAGATTGTGACCTCTAGAAATAGATTCAGGGCAGTACAGGTGATGTAGGGGAGGGATATAAGGAGAGGAGTTAAGAGGCGGGAATTAAAAGCAGTGGGCAGGAGGAGTATGAAGAACAGAAGACAAAGAGGAGAGTGAAAAAGTATCAGCTACTACTGCTGATGATTTACAAGGTTAGCAGGTGTGGTAAGTATAGAATAGAGAAGGAGGAGTAGTTTGTAAAGATGTAAGGGGTGTTATGAGTTGGGTAGTTAAAGTTGTTCAGGGGGTGAAAAAGATTGTAGTCAGAGAGAGAACAGAAAAGGTTGTAGTCAGAGGGAGAGCAGAAAATAGAATACAGGCGTTTTAGTTGAGGAGTCAGGTTACTAGGAGGGAGGCCAGGTAACATACAGTTACATCGGCAGTTGGTTAGAGGGCACTGCCACCTAGTGGTGAGAATGAGGAAAAACAGGCAGCAACGTTGAGCAGGTTACTTGCAACGTTTGCTGTGAAAGTGTGGGACTAAGGTGACTTGGGGAGAGAGTATGTCCGAGTGGTCCACGGTAGGCTGCTGAGTCTCTTACAAGGGAGGATAGACAGAAGTAAATGTAATATTAGGTAGGTAGTACAGGCACAGTAGATGGTTTAAGGCTACCTACATTCAGTATTAAACCTTAAGGGCAGTCTTCAGGAGTTCTATGAGTCAGTCTGGTAGGCAAACTCCAGGGAGTTTGCAGGAGGTATTCCTTGTTTGGTGGTAGGGAGGGGGCTTCTGAGGTGAGCTTCAGAGATGAGGAACTGTAAAAAGAGAGGAGAGATAAACTAGGTTAGCTTCACAAATAGTTAAAACTGCATGTAAAGAGAGGAAGGAGTAAGGGGGAATATTCAGTAGGAAGGAATGGTATATAAGACTTTAGTAGAAATGAACAGGGCTCAAGGGACAGATGTAAAAGTGGTAGGTGTAGGAAGACAGAGAGTTCAAAGGGTAGACATAGAAGAAGGGGAAATGTATAGGAGAGTGGTAAGAGAAGAGAGGTAATAGGTAGTAAAGTTACAGCTATTAGAAAGAGCAGAAGAGAGTAGAAATAGTATGTAAGGTTGATAACTCAATCACTGTACAGAACCCAAGCATTACCACGGCATACCAGCCTGGTAAGGTGATGGGGAAAACTAAAACAAGCTAGCCAACAATCAGAGTAAATGTAACAGGCAATAAATAGCACAATTGAGACAGTACAAGCAGATAATCAACCAGTAATAAAGGTAATGCAGAGCACATTAAATACACAGCGTAACAGGTACACAGTCTAGATTTATAACAGTGACTAGAGCACTACTTGAATGAATCAAAAGCAGTTATCTGTGGAGGACTGTGTCCTTTCTCCATCTGTTAGGCAGACAGAATACTAAATCAAGCAGGCAGGTAAATATGTTAAGAAAGGCAATTAAGGTAATGCACAGCATTCAATACTTTCGACTAAGCAGGCAGGTAAATTAGTTTAAGAATGGCAGTTAACAATTGCACAGCACTTAATACATTCAACCCACTGTGTAGAAGGCAAAGACAGACTCCAAATAAGCAATTGTTACAGGCATAAAAAGCATTTGAACCAGAGACAATTGGGGCGTACTACAGTTTCTAAGACATAGCACATAGTATAACAGAGGAGAAAGATCTAGGCGATATTGGGGGATGTTTGCGAGCAAGAGCAGCCACACTTAGCGTGTATAAGGGATTACGCCCATGTTGAGACACACTTCAACGGCGTTCAATCTTGCTTGGTATTGAAGCAAAAATGCTAAGTAGCTTCACAGAGGCTCTCAGACACATGTGTGAAGGGACACGTTTAGGTGGCGTTTTTATTTTACACAATATGGATAGCAAGAGATGCTAAGAAAATAGCCTCGAGCTTTCTTAATATGGGTAGATACAAATGCTAGGAAAAAAGCCGCAAAGCGGTAGGCGCTAACAAAGAAGCCACGAAGCTTCACAATTATGGATTGTTAAACACTAGGAAAGAAGCCTCTAAGCGCAGTAAAACACTAGGATAGAAGCCTTAAAGGGGCTCGCTCAATGTAGATAGCGGGTAGCTCTACGCGGAAGCCACGTGGGGAGCTTGCAGCTGGCGACCAGGTATAGCTAGCGTTATGCTAGTGATTAAGGAAAGCGTTCTGCATGACGCCAAATTAGCTGCCGAAGTGATGGAAGAGCATAGGCAGGAGTGAATCGCACTGAATACTGACTTTAGGCACAAACAGGACTAAAAACCGTGAAAGTTTGCACGGAATTGGAGAAGTTCAGTAATTCATGCTGATCGTCAGGATAATAAAATCTCAAAAGTGTGAGCAGTGTCTAAGGCACAAAGATTAGTATGCCCATGAATGCATGCAGTTAACCAGGATATACAGCTTTTTTAATTCTTTTTTCTTTATAAAAAAAATATATATATAAAACAAGCTAGGCACAATAATTAGGACGTCACAGACAATGCAAGCAGACCTTCAGGTCAAACTGAATCATTAAACTAAGCAAGAGACAAACAAGCTACACATTGGTTTAAAAAAAACTTACCGAGGAAATGAGTAACGAGCAGCACTACCGCAGGGACCACCGGGGCAGTTGCACCAGCTTTGTAAAAGAGAGCGACACAGATTGTGACCTCTAGAAATAGATTCAGGGCAGTACAGGTGATGTAGGGGGAGGGGATATAAGGAGAGGAGTTAAGAGGCGGGAATTAAAAGCAGTGGGCAGGGAGGAGTATGAAGAACAGAAGACAAAGAGGAGAGTGAAAAAAGTATCAGCTACTACTGCTGATGATTTACAAGGTTAGCAGGTGTGGTAAGTATAGAATAGAGAAGGAGGAGTAGTTTGTAAAGATGTAAGGGGTGTTATGAGTTGGGTAGTTAAAGTTGTTCAGGGGGTGAAAAAAAGATTGTAGTCAGAGAGAGAACAGAAAAGGTTGTAGTCAGAGGGAGAGCAGAAAATAGAATACAGGCGTTTTAGTTGAGGAGTCAGGTTACTAGGAGGGAGGCCAGGTAACATACAGTTACATCGGCAGTTGGTTAGAGGGCACTGCCACCTAGTGGTGAGAATGAGGAAAAACAGGCAGCAACGTTGAGCAGGTTACTTGCAACGTTTGCTGTGAAAGTGTGTGGGACTAAGGTGACTTGGGGGGAGAGAGTATGTCCGAGTGGTCCACGGTAGGCTGCTGAGTCTCTTACAAGGGAGGATAGACAGAAGTAAATGTAATATTAGGTAGGTAGTACAGGCACAGTAGATGGTTTAAGGCTACCTACATTCAGTATTAAACCTTAAGGGCAGTCTTCAGGACTGAAGAACATCACCAGGCTCTGTACAGGATAGTAATGGGGGATGTACTGACATTCTGTTATATACATACTGACAAACACATAACAGTCATAGACACATCTGAGAGACCTGGGTTTATCAGTGCTAACTACCTTGTCAGTGAGTCCATTCTGTCAAAGATAATTTGCACACAGCACATGCATCAGTAGGCTGGGTAGTGTAATCAATTACCTGTATGGTTGATGGTGACAGTGGTCCTCATACAGTGGACCTTGGGACATGTACAGGGGGTACCATGGTGTAAAGACAGTATACCCAGCACCCATACGTCACATTATATATTTTACTCACTGAAACCCATGATAATGCTCTGACATACCCACAATCACACATTGACTAGGACTGCAATACAACCCCTTGTCTATCTAATCAGTGCTACTACAGGGATATACATTCACTGCATATGCCACAGGGATAGTAGGGTTGAGGGTTTGTCATAGCTCTCCTAATGTCAGCAACATCACTATCCCCTATAATGTATGGCAAGGTGTATTGTATTTGGAGAATGTGGCCTCAGAATGCTGTATCCTACAAATATACACACTTGCACACATACACACAATTGCCAGGACTCAGAGGGTAACCCATTCCTATCTACCCATTTTTACAACAGTGTTATGCTGGTATTGCAAGCTCAAGGTAGTCCATAGAGTGAAGAGTGTAACAAGGTACATTTAATGTCCATTACAGCAGCAGCCATTTCTAACTATGGCAATGGGGGGTGTAGTGGATGAGAAGATGAGAAGGCCCTCAGGGTATTAGCAACTACAAGTTTACAAACACACAGACACTGTTATTCTCAGTAACACTGACACATTTGTCAGCACTGGGGTCCATAGATGTAGGCGTTCCTATGTGTGTACCAGGATAATGTCCATGGAGAGATGAGAAGAGTAGGGGATGTAGGTACAGTGGTATCATGCCACCTGACTATTGTCAGCAGGCCATCTATCAATGGATGCCACTTGAGCGACCCCTATCGTGACAGTTAAATGCAACATCCAATCATCTGGTTTTCTCTTGCAGAGGGTCAGTGAGGTGCTCCAACTGAAATGTATGCAACATATATTACATCACCTGGCCAGTGTCTGGGTTGGAGACCTGTACCCAAGCATGTTCTGTTGACTGTAGTAGTCTAGTTGAGGTATCCATGGCATGTGGTGCATACAAGGTGGGGTTTCCTAGCTGTGGAATTCATAACACAGCTGGGCAGACATGTCAGTGTCAGTCAAGCATAGATTGCCTGTAAGCAGTCAAGATGGATACCTGACATTTGCACATCTGTACAATGGACAGACAGAAATCAGCTAGCCAACATGTTATGCATTTGGATGAATGTTATGACAGATAGATGTCTGACACTGATAGGTATGCCATTACTACATGACAGCAGCCCTCAATGCCATGTCCTATACATATAGTACTCTACAGTTAATATCCACATATCAGATCAATATCCAGTAGCAAATACTTAATAACACACAGCTCACACACTAAGAACACGATAGTCAGTACTCAGAGTCCAGCTTTGCATGCAGGGGTGTATGGTTCCAGTACTACAATCTGCAATCTACTCTTACTTGGGAAAGCACTGTTAACAGTAGTAAGTTATGATACAATACATGCACGTGTGACTGCATATAACCTGGGATACTACCCATGTATGAAACACATACAAAGAGAAAATATTGTTGTACTAGCAAAATATACTCAGGTGTCCCATACAGTATACTCACGCCCCTTGCTACTGTAATGACAGCACATAGAAGCATGTTATATACATAGAATTAAATACACTTATTAAAGATGTCATTACCCTATTTTATCAGTCTGGAATGTGATCACTGGTTACCAAGGCTGGGCTGTGCTTAGTAGGAGTAAGCATTGCTCAAATGTAAATGCTAAGCAGATTTGCGCACTGGTAAGTGAAGCCTACACAGTGTAAGCGCCTTTTTGTTTAACCGTACATTAGCACCACTTACCATTGCACAAATATGCTTAAAGCTGCTCATAACTGCCTTAACCACTCTGTATCCAACAGTCCTTGTTCTGCCTAGCAACAAATTAAACAGCCCATGCAGGTCTTGAACCCATGACCCTGTACACTATAGTCAAAGCAGTTAACCACTAAGCCATCAGAGCTGTGAAGATGTTTGTTGTTTTTTCAAATATATCTGTCAGAACACATACTGAATAGTAGTGAAAAACTGCTTTGACTTCTACAATTGTTTAGTACTTGTTTGTGAAAATAGTGTTGAATCAGTATATTATTAAATCTAAATATACACATATCGGATAAATATGGTGGGATACATCTGGGAAGGTATATAAAATACTCATGTTTACACATAAGGATATGGATATATATATATATATATATATATATATATATATATATATATATATATACATATATATATATACAAATACATACACACACACACACACACACATATATATATTTTATATATATATATATATATATATATATATGTGTGTGTGTATGTACATGTATACATATATCTACATATGTATATATATATATATATATATATATATATATATAGACACACACACACACATTTTATATATATAAATGTATATTTACACACACACACACACACACACATATATATATATAGAGAGAGAGAGAGAGATAACTATATATATATATATATATATATATATATAAATATATATATATATATATATATATATATATATATATATATATAAAACATATGCCCATAACATGTAGTTGAGTCATACCTCAGCACCAGTAGTTACAACCTCTTAGTGCAAGGGGGTGTAATGTAAGTATTGCAGGTATAAATGTAGACTGTTTCTACAGTAACAGGGGTTGTGTCAACAGACATGTTGTGTAGGAAGTCACTTCTGATACTGACATGTACACCATCAGTTACTGACAGACATCATGAGATCATCATAGTGAAGTACCACACAAATCACAGTAATGATTCTGTGGAATACAGCAGAGATATGACCATTAAACGTGGACAGTCTGACGCATTCTGGTCAGTCCAGAGGTATACACACAACTCCCTGGTGCAAGATGTGTGGACCAAGCCTGACAAAGTGGATGTTTACAGCCATATAAAAGGGGATATCACAAAAATACTGGAATAGATAAGCTCACACAGTTGATGCATTTACACACTCCTGTCTGTCATAACACATATTAACCGGAGGAGCAGAGGTCCCAAGCCTACATACTTCCCACTAGTTAGTGACATATTTCTTCACAGCATCCCACTCCTTTTTCAGAAATACACACTTATGGTGGCCAGGCAACAGTACATCTGACAAATATCTGGACATAACATCACACTAGGTAAATACACTGAGCTGCTAGGTATGTCACAAAGCACTGTGCAAACTACAAGCAGACTGCCACAACAGTGACCCAAGTTTCCTATGGGGGAATACACATGTACTTGGAAATTTAGCAGGCACTGCAGGCATGTAACAGCATGGAGTAACAGACACCAGTGTAAAAATGCATACCCACAACTAATCTGAACACAGTCACATTATGGTAAGCCTAATTAATAGTACAGTATACAGACTGTGTGAACAAAACCATCCTCATATATGCCACTCACACACTTACCCTACATATACTGGGCCAATACACACTGTAGTCTGATGACTGACTGTGGTATGGGGCATGTGTCAGTCTGGCCCTACAAACATGTATGCTGATAGGTGCCATAAACTTGAGTAGCCTGCAATGTCAGATAGAACAGGACCAAGAGCAATGACATCTACTACAGTCTGTACACAGGCCAAATAACATATTCACAATACACAATCTGTCAACAATCACCATAAGTACACAACTTCACTACTGTACAGACTACAACAGAATGTCCAGGTTTTGTCCTCAAATATAAGGCCTAATATACATAACATGTCTAGCAGTCTGATATCTCCCTGGCTTGTTATTAGGTATGATGTCAGTATTAAATGATGTACTGTACATATGCACCTCTTACTGCATGACATATGGACAAAGGGTGACAGACTTGGAGAACAGAGGCACAAACACAGGGCCAATATTGACATATTGCTGTGATAAACTGAGAAAATTCCTGGTGTAACAGGGCTTGTTGTGACACATCTCTTCTGAGGGATATGAAGTCCGTAACTCACATGGATGTCACCATGTACTGACTGCAATCATCAGAGTATGCTACTGCATTTCTAAAGATAGGAAATGTGTGAGTAACACACCACACGTAAGACTCTAAACTCTGGCCAGTCTGCAGATAGCCCTACAGGTGATAGTTTCCTCAACCACATAACACTGTCATGCAAGACTTTAAATCATGTAGAACAGCCATATCCACACAAACCCTGTTAAACCAACATTACTTCAAATGTAGAACAGCAATACAGACATTCTGTCCCCATGTCTGGAACATCTCCCTCCTGTTTGTTGGCCAGTCTCCACAGTGTATGTTGTGAGAGGCATTTTCAACTATGCTCTATGATGCTGTTTGTCAAACACCCACATGAAGTCCTGCTTACAGTGAAGGAAAAAGGGCAGCACCCACATGAAGTGCTTAGTTATAGGAGTGTGTTTCCATGCAATTGGCTATAGAAAGTATACCACAGCTGTTCCACATGCAATTAGCAAGTGGGAGACTGCAATTCATGCAAAGGCCATCAGTTGATCATGAGCCTTACTTACAAAACTCAAGCTGCTGCCTATGCAAAACAGATGTACTTTTCCACATCCACCAGAGAGGGAGAGAGACAGAGAGAGAAAGAGAGAGACAGAGACATAGTAAGAAAGGAAGAGAGTAAGAGAGTAACAGCCAAGCGTGTTTGTGCATGATCCGTGAGTGCAGAGTGCTATCTGGGTATTATAACGGTTGCCTACATTGTTTACTAATCATTACTGAAACACAGTAACTGCACATGGCTGTACACATTTATGGCTGAGGATTGTCTATAACATCCTCTACAGTGTTTGGAAACTGTTGGCCTTGTAATGTGGACAATGAGACATATAGGTCCTCAATATAATGATGTAGCAAAACCCACACTGCAATGGATCCTGTCATTACACAAACCCCCCCCCCCCACACCCACACAAGATACTGATGACACACACACTTATCAGTACTGAGTTTCAAACTCCTATCTGACTAGGTATTGCTATTACAGTGTTATGCAGATATTGCATGCGCCACAGGGCTTACATTTTGGAGAGTTGCCCAAAGGTATCTTTAAAAGTGAATGACATCAGCAGGCATGCTAAAGTAGGGCAATGGGAGGTGTAGTGAGTGTGAATGGCTTCATAATCATTAATCTCCACACACACACACACACACACACACACACACACACACACACACACACACACACACACACATATATACACACACACTTGCCATTACTGAGATGCGTAGGTTCATTGCTTCACAGGTGTGTAGTAGGTGAATGGGCCTGAAGGCTGTACAATGCTATGTAAAGGTAATACTTTGGAATCAGGCCACATGGCAATAGTCTCCAGTGTGAGTCAGGGGTTTAGTCCCTGGAGTGGTCCCAATGGATGGGTATTGTATTCACCACCCACCCATCTGGGTTACTATTGTGGGTGGCTAGTGATGTGCACTGCTTCCCATGTATGTGATCTATATTCCATAACATGAACAGTGTCTGGGTTGTGCACATATCCCACACGCATGTTCTTTGACATGTGGAAGTGTACTTGAGCCTCTGAGACATGTTGTGTGGAGAGATTGTTATCTTCTGAAGTAGCATTCCTGACCTCATTTGGTGAGACCTGACTATAGTTCATAGGTTCATAGGCGGTACTAGACTATTGGCCCTAGGGCTTATATAAGCCTAGCCAAAAATGTACCCTGGCTTTCGCCACCCAAGAAAATGATTTTCCTGTGCCCCTGTCGAGCAGAGCCACAGAAGTGATCCCTGGGGTGAATTTCATATCTCCCATCCAATCATCAAGATTTTTCTTGAAGAGTGCTACTTGAGGAGCTCTGTTTGACATAGATAGGTAGTCTGTTCCAGAGTATGGGAAGTCTCCGGGACAGGAATCTATCCCTCCAGCATGTTCTGTTTATTGTGGTGATAAGGTTTAGTTTCCCTAGAGCATGTAGCTTGGAGAGATTGGGATTTCTTTAAGTGGAGCATGTCCAACAGCTCTGGGTTTGACATAGCTTTGTATGTTAGGCAGAGATCGCCTCTGAATAGGCAATATGCGACGAAGTACAGCTGGAGTTTTTTGAGACAGTCTGCGTAGGGCATCTGTTTGAGGCCAGTAATCCTCTTTGTGAGGTATTTCTGTGGCCTTTCCAGTTGGTGTAGATGTCTTGTGAGGTACATACCAAAAGGAGCATTGTACTCTATAATGGTTCTAATGAGTGATGAGTAGAGGGGAACAATGACCTCTTTTTTTCTGGATGAGAAACCTTTTGTGATGAGGTGAGCCACATAGTAGGATTTCCTGACCACTGTGCTGATGTGATTATCAAAGGAGAGACTATTGTCCACCTGTGTCCCAAGGTCTCATCACATTTTTGGTGTTAAGTAGACTTCCAGCTATGTGGTAGTTCATGGGTACAGAGTTTTTACCAAAGGGGATGACAATACACTTTTTGGCATTGAGCTTCAGGCCATGGCTTTGACACCAGGCATCTGTCTCAGTGAGGCCCTTTTGTAGTATGCCCAGATTGTTAGGAGTTTCAATTATAGCTCCTAGTTTGCAGTCATCTGCAAACTTTGTTAGCCAAAGACCTTCTGTGTTAGCCTGTACTTCAGAGAAGTAGATACCAAACAGGAGGGGACCCAGGACTGAACCCTGTGGAACTCTACTTGTCACTGGTCTGAAGTCGGATTTGGAGTCTACTACTTTCACAGTGTGGGTTCTGTCCATGAGCCAGCTGGCAACCCATCTTGTGACATAGGGATTTATACCTAGTTTAGTGAGCTTATCTATAATTCCAGAGTGGGGGATGGTGTCAAAAGCCTTGGCGAGATGTAGATAAGCAGTGTGAACCACTTTACCCTCATCTATGGCTTTGGTGATTGCTTCAAAGAAGTCAATCAGATTTAGGAGACATGATCTGCCTTTTACAAATCCGAACTGGGTAGGGTCCAGAGTTTGGAGATTTTCAATGTATTTGTTTATGAGTTCCATGATGATACGTTCCATGGCCTTGCAGACCAGGCTCGTCAGGTTAATGGAGCAGTAGTTCCCGGGGTCTGTCGTGGCACCCCCTTTGTGGAGTGGGATAACCGTCGCGATGCACCATTCTGTGGGCACAAAGCCTGAGGTGAGGCTATGACTGAACGTGGTACTTAGGTAGGGTGCCAGTTCATTCTGTAGTTCATGTAGAACGCAGCCTGGGATATTGTCAGGTCCCATGGATGCTGTGTTCTTGGCTTTGGAGAATGTGTTTTTCACCTGTGCAGCCGTGATTACAGGAACCTTGCATTCTTCCAGTATAGAGAATGGCCCTCTAGGGGGTGGAGGGGGGGGGTAAAGTTAGCACTGAACCTATCTGCCAGGATGTTGGCAATATCATTTGGTTCTGTATATTTAGTGCCATTGTGCTGTAACTCAGAGCAGATCTGAGTGTTGCCATTGAGATTCTTGACATAGATATAGAATGCTTTGTGGTTGTCTTTAGAGTCAGTGGCAATTTTGTTTTTGTAACTAGCTTTGGAAGATTTTATGAGGGATCTCAGCTTCTTACTGAGGTTGACCAGGGCGTTCCTCCAGTCATGGAATTTTACTCTTTTTTGCACCAGTTTCTTTCTTCTATTGTAGAGTTTGTTTATGGCAGAGGACCACCAGATCGACTTCCTTTTTTTGGAGGATGGCATCTTGGTTCTATTAGGGATAGCATGATCCATGCACTCGTGTAAGTGCTTATAAAGTGCATTTTTGTAGGACTCAGCAGTCATAACTCTATTGTCCATCTGTATGGGTGTCATGGAGTTTGCCACTTCTGTCTTAAGAAGTGTGAAGTTGGCTTTGGAGAAGTTTTTTACGGTGGTTTCCCTAATTGGGGGTAGGGGCAGGATGTGGCTGTCTAGGGTAATTAGCTTGTGGTTGGATCTGACCAACGAGGCATTGACCTCTTGTGTGGAACACCGGTTGCCCATGTTGGTAATGACCAGGTCTGGGATATTACTGCCCCTGGTGGGGGTGTGAATAAGTTGATCCAAGGCATTGGAATTTATGAATTCCAGAAAACTTTGAGCAAATGAGTTGGTACATGAGTAGTTTTCCCAGTTAATGGTGGGGTAGTTGAAATCGCCCATTATTAGTGTGTTAGGTTGTACCCTAATACTTTCCAGTGTATCATCAAGAAATGAGGAGTGGGAATCCTGGGGCATGGTGGGGAGTCTGTAGCAAGCTACAGTTTGGATTGCGGTCTTGCCCAGAGTTAGTTGCACTTGGATAATCTTGGATGCATTATGCTGTTCAACTAGCCTGGAGGTGTGGATATCCTTAATAAATATGGACACGCCTCCACCTTTAGTGCTTCATTCTGGGTTAGGTGGCCGAAAGGTGTGGTATGAATTATAGCCTGGTAATGCAGGGGTACTCTCCAGATCTTTGAACCAGGTCTCTGTCACTCTACCGATGTCGATGTTCTCCATTTTAAGGAGTGCCTCCAGTGAGTGTATTTTGAGGTTTAGACTTCTAGAATTGAGTAGCATTGCCCTCAGATTTTGCTTGCTTGTACCTGTTACGGTGGTGAATTTGTCATTTGAACCTTGCCTAAAAAAGGCACTACAGGGGTGGCAAGAGCCTTAGCCAGTATCCAAAATCCCAAGGGCGACAGGTGCAAGCCATCTCTGGCAAAGCATCGTGGTCTGTCGATCATGTCGTCCCAGGCAGACAAATACTGGATCCCCTTAGAATGACACCAGATGCTTAGCCAATTGTTGAAGTCAATCATTTTATCCTTGTACTGTGGCATCATTCTGGGTGATGGCAGGATGCTACTCAGGGCCAGGGTCATAGCTGCCTGGGCTACAAGATCAGAGAGCTCCTCCATGTCTCTTTTCATGTAGTCCAGGGAGGTACGTCTCAGGTCATTCACACCAACATGGACAATGACAGTGTCATATTTGTACTTGTGGAGTGACCTGAGTGCATGCGTTATGTGGCGGATCCTGGTACCTGACAGTAACTTTCTCCTTGTTTAGCTTGGTGAGTGGAACATCAGTGTGCTTGACTATAGAGTCACCTATGACTAGAGTGCTGGGTACGTTGTTATGCCTTATGGGCTGTGGTTGAATGGCACACTGAGTTTGTGGGCTATGTGTCATTTGGGTTGTGTTGGGGGGGTGGAGTTTACTTGCGTTTCTGCTTTGGAGGTCCCTGATGCTTCGGCAGGTTTTTATTGAGAGCCTCCACAGATGTAGGTGTGTGTTTTGAGTTTCTATGTGTGTGTTTTGGTGCTGTAGGGTTTGAGGGACTATGTGATGAGTGTGGTGTGGTGCAAGTGTTTACCTTCTCCTCTTGACTGTCTAGTCCAGTCTTGGGTGAAGAGAGCTTTGCTTCCAGTTTGGCAATATAAGTGCATCTCTCACAAGTTGTAGTGTTTTTGTGCTTGCACCTACATTGACAGCATGATACAGGTATTCATTGGAGTTAGTGGTGCCTGTCCATACAGGGCATGTGTATAAGGCATGATATTCCCTTTGTGGGTTACATTTACAGACTCTACAGTTGTTTCAGGTGTCCAGTGGGGAACATAGCAAAAGGGCCACTGTAAGCATTTATTTGCCTACTGCGGGGATGGAACAGGGGGCCATGTCCTTTTACTTGCTGGATAACACACACTCAGGAGATGTAACACATCACAGTACTTTCTGATGTCAGTGGCACTGTTGTGGTCAACATGCATGTAGTCCACTGCAATCACACTGTGGTTACTATCTGTGAGGCAATATGCAGGAACTACCAATATAGTGGTTGTTGCCTAGCCAAGTGGGTTTGTGTATGAGACATGGGTGGAGAGTGTTCTCTGACTAATAGAAGGGTTGCCTATATTGTTCACCAGTCCATAAGGTCACATGTAGGCCTATGGATTATCTACACTAGCCTCTGGTGTTTTACATCTGTTGTCCTTGTAAGGTGGACATTGTGATATATACTAGGTCCTCAACATAATAAATTAGCAAAACGCACCCCACAATGCAACTTGTTATTACACAATCACAGCAACCTCCAAACAGGATATTGATGACAGATACACACACACACACACACACACACACACACACACACACACACACACACTTGCCAGTACTGAGATTCAAACCTCTCCCTGGCTATGTGTTGCTACTATAGTGTATCACATTTATCTCATGCACCACAGAGCTTATAGGATGGATGTTGTCCCAAGGTAATTCTAAAGTGAGGAACATCACCAGCCCTTGTAAATACTGGTATTGGGTGATGTAGTGGGTGAGAGATCCCAAACATAATTTTACCTTAAACACACATTTACATTTGCAAGGGGTGAGGTTCAAACGTCTATCTAACAATCTTTACGGACCATTATGTTACACATTTACCACATGCACCACTGAACTGACATCATTTAGGGTTGGCAACAGGTACTTCTAAGGTGGATGATATCTGCAAGACTGCTACTGATATGTGTATTGGGTGTAAATGGGGCCAAAATCTTTGAGGTACACACACACATATATATACACACAAACACTTGCGACAGATGAGATTCAAACCCATACCTGTGCATTTACTGCTACTTCATTGTTCTGCATTTATGGCATGCACCATGGAGCTTACATGTTGGAGAGCTCTCCACAAATCTCTTTGAAGGTGACTAACATCAGCAGCAGTGCTAAAGGAGGGGTAAGAGGAGAGTAGTAAGTGTAAATGTCCATAATATCAGGTATTATCAAGGATGGTAGTGCTGCAGTAGCATTGTCGTCTCACAGTTAGACGTTGCCTGTTCGATTCTCAGTTAGAGCGTCTTCTGTGTGGCAACATGCGTGAACAGGCGTCCCTTCATTGAGGGTTGTGCGTTAGGCCCAGCAAGCCAGCACGTAAACCTCTACTGCCAATCATTAGCGGACCCGAGTTCCGCTGTGGCGACCTCTAACTGGGAAAAGCCGAAAGACACAAACAAACAAACAAATCAAGGACACAGACACTCAGAGTTTCACAGCTGCCACGTCAGGGATTAGAACTCCTACCTAATTAGTATGTTACACTATACCATTATGCAGTTATCGCATGTGCCACGGAGCTTACAGGGCTGGCCCTTCCCCAAAGGGGTATTTTAAGGGGAATGACATCAGCAGGCTTGCTAAAGTAGGGCAATGGGAGGTGTATTGAGTGTGAATGGCCTCAAAATCATTCATCGCCACACACACACACACACACACACACACACACACACACACACACCACACAGAGTTTCACAGTGCCATGTCTGCGATTAGAACTCCTACATAACTAGTATGTTACACTATAGCATTATGCAGTTATTGCAAGCACCACAGAGCTTATAGGGCTATGCTTTGGCTAGAGGGTTTTATCAAGGTGACTGACATCAGCATGTGTGCTAACATAGGCAATGAGAAGTGCAGTGTGTGTGAATGGGCCATAAACCATTCTTCTGGAAATACACACACACAACAGTCACACACAGCTTTACTTTTGACAAGACTGGGTATACAAATGCAAGATGAATTCTGTGCTGTACTATCATGTTACACAGTTATCACAAGCACCACAGACACTATAGGGCTGAGGGCTACCAAAAGCAAATGTCTACAGTGATTGATATCAGCACATCATGTGATATTGGCCAACTGGATATGTGGTGGGTGGCACAGGCCTCATGATGGAAATCTCTCTGTCACTGTCTGTCTTTCTCTTCCCCACATCTCTGTGTGTGTATTTTCGACCTATTATAGTGTGTTGGCCTTGGATATGTGTGAGTAGTCCTATCCAATGTGTGTGCAAAGCATGAATGATGCGGAATGTGGTGTGTGTGCACAGACATCTGCGACTGACTGATATGTATAGTCCACTATTGTTGTCAGACATGGACTTCATTTCTCTAAGTGTAGGAGCATGCCCAGTATGACCCTCTCTAATTTGTTGTCAGACATGGACTTCTTTTCTCTATGTGTAGGAACATGCCCAGTATGATCTTCTGTATTGGGTGTGTAAATCCATTCCAGGTAGGTTGTACTCCAGTCCAGGATTCTGCATTCTACACCTACAGCTAGCAACCTGTTTCTGCAGGATATCTGTAGATAGACTGACAATATGGAGTCACAATAAGCGAACGATAGTGGGATACTGTAACTATTGTGTCTGTGCTGCTTGTGTTACATGGTTGGTGTTAGTAGAGATATGCAGACATACATACTGTTTTACACTGTGATCTATTATGTCACTAACTACTGACAGATATACTTATTTGCTCACAGTTACTTCCTGGGAAATACAAGATGACTGAAGCTGTGTCCAGTATTGTGGTATGCAGCCTACACATTCTTGCACACTCATGCCATCCTTGAGGGGTAGCTGCAGACACTTGCTGATGGGTCTGTGTAAATGATCCAGCACCTTGGTACTGTGGTGACTGAGGATCCCTGCTTGTACATCTATTGACATAACAGAATGGCCATATCCTTCTGTGGCCATGCCTCTCAGCTATACAGATTCACTCAGGTTACCCAGAGGCAAGGCTCATATATCTGGTTAGTTCCCTTCACATTGTGGTTTACAAGCAGATTTGTAGCCACCCATTACTGGGTTTGCAGGCAGGGGTAGTATGGGCACACATCACAGTTTCAGACTTCACACACTCCATGGCGTCCATGCTTCTACGCCCCCCCCCACTCTATTATTCTATCCTCTTCCTAACATTATGCGAGCGATATCTGAGAAGTATCCCTATAGTTGCCCCTTCATCCCAGTGGTATTTAGGGGTTGGTCCACAGTTCATGCAGTAGGACATGGTGGGCATGCTACTGGGATTTGTCAACATGGCCTTGCTTTTGTGTTCTGTGGTATGTGCTATGTTGTTAGTTGGGACCCCATGAGATACATACATTGGCAGTACGGGTGAGGCATGGGCCTTTGACAGAGGACTCTAGGGCATTTGTTAGTGATGCAGGCCATCTGTAGTATGCCAGTGCATTCTGTCACTCCTACAGTCCCAGGCTGTAAGCCACTGGATTTCCCTGGGGAAACAGGGCACGTGTCCGAGGTGTTAATGTCAATACTTCCTGTTCATATTAATCCATTGTTCTGGATGCTGGCAGGGTGCTGCTTACAGCTAGGAAAGTACAGTTGTGTACACTTACCATAAATGTAGATGTTCGAGTGTATTCACTGTTGCAGTCATTATATTTGGGTAATCTGCTGGCAGATTGCCTTCAGTCAGCCTGATTAACAAAGTCTTGGGTCCTGCGTCGGTTGCTGTCCCTTCTTCCATGACGTCAGGTCGTCAGGGGTATAAATCATGCAGCCGATGCCATTACATTAGTTTTTCTTGCCCCAGATGTTAGGTGCCCCCCGAAAGGGGAGCAAAATATATATAAATAATTTAAAACACAAAATATACCTCTAAACAAAAGCAAATACACCAAAAAGGCTTTTAAGTGTAGTAAAAGAAAGGAGAGGCATAGTGAGAGAAAAGACAGGGGGCTGGAGGGAAGGTAACCAGGACTGCAACAGTGAATACACTCAGACATCTACATTTATGGTAAGTGCACACAACTGTACTATGTTCTTCGTGTTTCACTGTTGCAGTCATTACATTTGGGTAGATTCCAAAAGCTAAGGTTGGGAGGATGAATTTATACAGCATTAGGACCGGCTATAAGGCCCTGCAAAACAGCAGTGGCAAAGCCAGCTCTGGATTTAGAGAAAATTGGTAAATGATAGTGCTTGGTGAAAGTATGAAGTGAACTCCAGGTAGCAGCTTCTAGAATATCCCTGGTAGAAACACCACTGAGAAAGGCTGCAGAAGTAGATGCAGCCCTGGTGGAAAGGGATCTGATCTCCTGGGGGATAGGTTTTCCATGGTGCTTATAGCAGAAATTAATACAATGGCTTATCCATTTGGAAATGGTTTGCTTTGAGACAGCCTTTCCCTCTGCCCCTGCAGCAAATGCTACCAGCAGTTGTTCAGATCTTCTTCCAGATTTAGTTCTGTCCAAGTAAAATCTGTGTACATCCAATGAATGCAGAATTTGCTCTCCCTTGTTCTGTGGATTGGGAAAGAAGGTTGGCAAATGGATGGACTGATTAAGAGCCACACTGGATACCACCTTGGGCATGAATGATGGATTGGTCCTGAGTGACACCCTATCCATATGAAAGATGATGAAGGGCTCCACTGCCATAAGGGCCTGTAATTCAGAAATCCTTCTAGCTGAAGTGATTGCTAAAAGGAAGGCTGTTTTCCATGAAATACATTTTAGATCTGCAGTAGCAGCTGACTCAAAAGGAGGTAGAGTGAGTTTCTCCAATACAAAGTTAAGGTTCAGGCAGGGGTTGGAGCTCTCCTGGGTGGTCTCAAGTTTTTGGCCCCTCTGAGATACTGCTTTAACAGAGAATGAGAGAAGGGGGGGGGGGTTCTGTGTTGTAATAAGCTGAAATGGCTGAGGTATGGATTTTTATGGAAGAAAAAGACAGGCCCTTATGAAGCATCTCAGTTAAGTATTGCAAAATCTGAGGTAAATTGGGCACTGTTGAGCTCATCCCTTGAGATTGATTCCAGGCACAGAATCTGTTCCATTTGTCAGCATAAGATTTTCTAGTACTAGGTCTTCTCGCCTCCAAAATGACATCCATCACAGGTTTGCTGAAGGATGCTAAGGGGGGATTTAAGTGATTATCCAAGCTGCAAGATTCAATGTTTGGAGCTGAGGGTGCAGAATTTGGTTGTTCTGCTGAGACAGTAAGAAAGGTATCTGAGGCAGATGCCATGGAGGAATTTTTGACAGACTGTGTAGGAGTGGGTACCAGTGTTGGTGAGGCAAGTTTGGAGCAATCAAAATCATTTTTGGTTTGTCCTGTTTGACTTTTAGTAGAATTTTGGAGAGCAGGGGCAGAGGGGGAAAGGCACATACTGATAGATTTTTCCCAGCTGAAGAACAGAGCATCCACTTTCCAGGCTTTTTTTGTGAGGAGTTCTTGTGCAAAATTTATCCAACTGTTAGTTCTGGGGTGAGGCAAAAAGATCTATGTCTGGGCTCCCCCAATTGCGTGTCAACATGTTGAAAATTCGTGGTTCCAGTTTCCACTCGTGTGGGTCCATGAGATTTCTGCTTAGTTCATCTGCCAAAATATTCTGATTTCCTGGCAGGAATTGAGCTTGTAGTTGTACTTGATAGCTCAATCCCGTGTTCCACATTGCCATGGCTAGTCTGCAGAGGGGGTAGGAATGTATAACCCCTTGCTTGTTTATGTACCACATAACTGTGGTGTTGTCCATCTTTACCATTAGTTGTCCTGGATGAAGGCAGTCCTTGAAGGCTGTCAGTGCATTCTGTACAGCTAGCATTTCTTTTTGACTGATATGAAGGTGCATTTGATTTGGGCTCCATTTGCCCTGAATGCACTTCCCTGCCAGATGAGCCCACCATGCATAGTCTGATGCATCTGTAGTTAGGGTTTGGGCGGCAGGAGGTGGTGAGAATGGCAATCCCTTGTTTTGGTGGCAGGCCTCTGCCCACTATAGGAACTCTAGTTGCAGGCAAGGTATGATAGGAATTGTTGTTTCCAGGCTGTGACAATGTTGACTCCATAAACTTTTTAAGTACCACTGAAGTTTCCTCATATGCAGTATTGTATTTGGAATTAGAAGAATGCAGGAGGCCATGAACTCCAAGGCTTGCAGTATTTGTCTTGCAGTTAGCAGGGTGTTTGTGGCCACATGTTTGAAGTAAGTCACCAATCGAATTTGCTTTTCTGGTAAGGAAAGCCATCTGGGCAGTTGTATTCAAGCTTGCACTCAGGAATGTAATTTTTTGTGAGGGTACTAGTTGTGATTTCTTTTCGTTTATGGTGTACCCTAGACAAGTTAGAACCCTTTTTACAAACGCCAGATGTTTTAAAAGAATGGACTAGTTTTCTGCCTGAATTAGACAATCGTCCAGGTACGGATATATTTGAATACTTCTTTGCCTGCAAAATACAATTACTGGAGCCAGGCACTTTGTAAATACCCTGGGCGCAGTAGATAAGCCAAAGGGCAGTGCAGAGAACTGATAATGCAAGTAGCTTGCTTTGAAGCGGAGGTATCTTCTGCAAGATTCCCTGATTGGGATATGCAGGTAAGCCTCTTTTAAATCTAGGGCTGCCAACCAGACATCTTTGCCTAGCATAAGAAGTAACTGGTGAAGAGTCAGCATCTTGAATTTTGGAATGTCCAGAAAGGTGTTTAGAGTAGACAGGTCCAGAACTGGACAGCATGATTTGTCTTTTCTGGGTACCAGGAAAAGTCTGAAATAGAAACCTTGTCCCTTTTCCTCTTCTGTTACTAGTTGAATAGCCCCCATGTTTAGGAGGGAAAGCACTTGTTTCTGATCCTCTGCCCACTGATTTGGGGGCAGGTCTGGCCATCTGTTTGGAGTTGGCAACGTGTGGAAATGAAATATGTATCCCTGGGACACTATATTTAAAACCCATTTGTCCTGGGTTATACGTTCCCAGTTTTTTGCATGAAAAGCCAGTTTTCCCCCCAAAGGGGCAGCTAATAGGTAAATGCTTGGTCATTTTAAAGGAAAGTAATTGAGACTGTTTACCATAGGGAGGTGTCTTGCTGTTTCCAGATTTGGAAGTGGAGGCACCCCATTAATTAGTTCTGAAAGTCCCTTGGGACTGAAACCTGATGCTTTTGGAATGTCTGGGTTTGGCTTGAGTGGCTCTGGAAGGAACTGGAAAGGACCAGTTCTTAGTAGGCCAGTGCCTACTAAATCTTGGAGGTTGTACTTGTAAGAAATATTTCACAGTTTGCATAGATTTAGCTTTATCTTCCAACTTTTTTAAAACTTCTTCAGCCTTATTGCCAAACAAACGGTCCTGCTGCAAAGGAGCATCCAACAATTTTGCTTTAACATGATCAGGCAAAGATTGCTCCTTAAGCCAAACATGCCTTCTAAGCACAGACCCAGTAACAGCAGCCCTGCAAGAGGCCTCCAAAGAATCAAAACCACATTGCAAAGTATGTGTTCCAACTTGTTCAGCTGAATGCAATAAATCTTTTAAGTCCTTATTTTCCACACAGTCAGAAATCAACATCATTTTCTGTTTAAGCAGTCCCATGATATGCTGTTGATATTTTAGCATATGGAATTGACAGTTTAAAGCCCTGATTGCCAAGGTTGCAGAAGCATAAACCTTTTTACCCCATGTATCCAGCGCCCTGGAGCCTCTATCAGAAGGGGTAGGATTTTTAGCAGTAGAAGCCTTAATGCCCTTAGGCCCCTGAGAAATGGTTTCAGGGTCCGCAACAGGATTTTTGAAAAGGAAGTTGTGGGAGTCAGGAACCTTGTAGTATCTGTCTGGTTTACAAGGAGCCGGAGGCAGGGAATCAGGGGCCATACTGGATTCTGAAAACACATTATCAACAATGTCTAGTACAGGAGGTATAGCCAAAGGCGTACGCTGAGGAAGAAGAAGGAAATCCCTCAGCCTCTTTTTGGATTCAGAAAAATCCTGACTTTCCACATCCCACCACATCCCAACTCTATAGTTTTGATATCACAGCCAGTTGTAATACTGAACATGTCGTTTATCTTGCCCTTTGTTCTTCCTGTTCTGCCTTCTACGTCGGTAAAACCGATAGAAGGCTTAGGGGCAGGGTGAGGGAGCATTTATATCAAATACTTATCAAATCTACTATCAATGCTCTCTCCAAACATATTTTAGAAACTAATAATTCACACTTATTCAAGTTTATGGTTGTATATGTTAATTTACCTAGTTTGAGAGGTGGAGATGTAAGAAACTTCACTGAAAGAAATTAAACAAACTGGATTATTAGATTTCAGGCATATATTCACCCTGGCCTCAAAGAAAAGATTCCCATTAAACCAGTTCTTAAAAACAGGAGGTTTCTTTTTAAGTAATTTTAATATTGTTTATATTAATATATTTTTAATGATGTTTTTTATTGTTCTGTTATATAAATACATATTGTCATTTTATATATATATATATATATATATATATATATATATATATATATATATATATTTATACATACGTCTTCTAAAAGTTGGTCTTTTTTGGTATAAAACATGAACTCAAGAAATGTTTTTCCTTAAGCATGCAATACTATTAATTATTTTTTGAGTTTGCATATCAATTAATTATGATGTCATTAACTGCTAAAGTCCACACACATATATAAAGGTGTGTGTTGAATTAGTTTGTATTCTTAAGGTCTGAAGAAGCCACCTTGGCAAAAGCACTTACTGGATATTTATTATACAATAAAATAATTATTTCTTAAGAGCTTTCAGCAGTTGCTTACTTTTATGGAATATATACATCGTTTATGCTTGGTCTGAATAGACATTTGTATGCTGACTACAGTCATCTGCATGTGGTTGTTCTTGAGCTTATTATATTACTTGACTTTATTCTTTCATTCTATGCTCAAGAACATTTATTTTCCTGTGGTGCTAGTTGTTATTGTGGTTATTTCTGCATATATTTCCTTGAGTCACCACCAGAAGATCATGGCAGACTCTATTGACAACATGGTTGAATTGCCTTACAATCCAGATAAAACGGTGAAAGAAAAAACATCCCGCACTTCTACTTTGAACTGTGTTATTGGTGACGTTAATCCGTTATTATATTTTGAAGCTACGACTACAGGAAGTGAACAGAGTCGAGATAATGTTGACTTTAATGCTCTAAATGAAGAGTTTGCAACACTTGAGATTAATTTGTTAAAGCTGAAACGCCTTCAAATGCAACGCTTTCATTTCGAGGCATGTATTAAGAAACGAATTATACCGAGAGGACTCAGAGTTTTAAAAATGCCCACTACAGGTGATGTTTATCCGGAACTGTTGTATCGTTGGCAGCAACTTAATATTGAGGTGAGCATTAACTATATGTCTCTTCTCAATTAATTTTTTTGCACCAGAAGAAACTAAATTAATAGAACTGATCCAAAATCAACAAACTGGTTTATATAAATGCTATTCTGACATTTTTGTTGAGCCACTGATGGAACGACTTTTGGACAGTGTTTCTCTGTTTGAGAAATGTTTGTTAGAACAGAAGAAACACAAGCTCCAAAGTGACATTTATGGTTTTTCTCACAGCCAGGTCTTTACTTGGCAGAGGAATGGTGTTAATAATAGACAAGGTAATAGTGGAAACAGTAACGGTTTATTACATTTTTAAAGAAAAGAGACAACTATGAAGGGTCTTTGGGAAACAGAACTGACAGATACCATAGTCCTTGTAATAATGCTCTGCTCCCAGGAAAAAAGACAATTAGACTAGTGATCCCCACAAGGAATTTGCCCTCCACACTCACATTTCCCTCTTTTAAGTGACATGTACAATTAAGAAGCAACAATAACAGGATGAATGCTCCCCAAAGGGGTATACTTAACTGCATATTATTAGGAAGCTGTAAGAATTGTATGTCTCACAGACCAAAGATGAAGCGAATATGCATTCAGGCTATCAGCAAATAAGTTCTGCAGTAATTCACACCCACACATTCCTTATGTACTTCCTCTCATTGGGTTTATATCATATGTTGGACATAAGGAGTGAGAGGAAAGCACCCAAGTGTTGGTATGCAGGACAGACATATGGCTATCCTTGGCAAAGTATCTCATCAGACAGTAACACGGCAACAGTAATCTTGCAAGGACATCACTGAAACATAGCTAGCAAAACATCATTGTGCTTTATTTTGAAGTAACTAAATAGTTGACAAATAAGTATGACTCACGGAGTATCTGAAACAAAGTATTTCTGTTTGATGGTCCTTTATAAATCTTCAGACACAAAGATAAAAACTTTCAGCTGTAATATAAGTTCCCCTCTCTGCCTCACAAAGGTAAAATTCCCACTTTAAAAAGCCTCAGATGTACATGTTCCTTCTTCTACAGAATCAGTCTTTTCTGTCACATAGACAGTTATTTACATACCTGCTTAATAACAGAAAAAAGCTTTAGCCTTCACTACTACATCCTGCCCTTTCTTGGATACCATTGGTTGTTTGTGATGAGTTGATTATACAGTTATAGTTTTGTGAAGTGGTAAAGTAGAAAAATCAAAAACAAAAAAAAAAAGAGGAAAAAGTGCCGCATCACACTATGTAGTTGAAACGTCGGTATGTCCTTAAGTGGGCAACCACTACATGAGGTTTAAGGTATTACACAGTGAAGACTCTAGCTTGGCTGGGTTTTCCTTGCAGTTTGTACTGAATGGTTTGTCTGTGAGACCTCCTTAGCCTTTGGTTTGGATAGCATATAACTTTCTAATAACAAATCCCACAACAATTTCATAAGGGCTCTATTACAACCACTTCTTAAGTGTCTCTCTCTTCTTTTTCCTATCCACACTCTTTATACATACGTGAGTTATGGGTCTCTTGTGTTATCACTTTTTCTACCCTCTGTCCTTAATTGCTTTCTACTCTCAAGTCTTCTTTGAAGTGACTATCACTAGCCAATCTGTCTGGTTCTGAAGATCGGTCCAAATTTCACATAACTGACTCCTGCTTCAAAGGTTTTGACTGAGGAGCAGTCCCTAATTTCCTTCTTGACAGGACCTACCACAGTTCCGTCTTCCAGAGTCCCCAACAGGCTACTTCACTGCTAGCTGCTTGTTATGCACATTCATGCTTGCAAGCTGCTAGCAGTGTTCATTTCCCCCTTTATCTCCTCATTTTCTGGTTGCAGTAAATCCATAACAACACCTTGCTCTAAATTTCCACTATACTGTGCAGCATTTTCTTCCAGTAGTGTGCTTTATCCTGCATTACTTGTGTATGTATCTGAACCAATTCCTCTTCTGCTTTAGTCTACATTGTGCCACCCCTCTAACTAATTCTGATATAAACTAGGCACACCAGCTTCACCAGCACTCCCTTCCTACACATATACCATTGTACCATGGACACCTTAGTTCTTCATTTGTAAATGGTCATGGGAAAATCTTATGTTATTGTGATCATACAACTAGCCATCAACATTCAATTCATAGCTGCAACCTGCCTTAACAGCCATCCCATCCCAAAGGTGGTAGCTGTGGCACTTAAACTGCTCTTGAGTTTGTTTCTAGACTAATCTTGTTTACTAATTCTATCTGATCTGTCTATTTGTGCATAAAATAATCCATGCACATGGGCAGCTCATAACTGGTCTAATTTTCAGCTCTCTATAAAGTATAGAAACTCTCTCTCCTTCGCCCACTCAGGAAGACCAATTACCCTGCTATTTTCACACCTGGAGCATGGTTGCCCATCTATTTGCCTCTATCATTAATATCTCTAATTTACATTTAAATTATTATATTTCTTCTGCTTGTAAAGTTATATAGATGTTTTTACTACTTTCAATGTACCCTCAATGAGGTGAATTACCTTCCTAAAGTTTTCATTCTCCTACTGGAGCCCTGTCATCTCTTGCCACATGACACCAACTTCCATACTGAGCCCTTCCAGTTTATTGATGATCATATCTAATTTGCTTTCCATTTCCCTTTACTATGGTATTTCTTAAAATTACACTGCCAATACTTAATTGAAATTAACAAAAAATGCTTGAAGAAGTATTTGTGATCAGATTGGGGGGGGGGGGTGCTATCATAATAAAGCATGCATGCACTTGAGTACTTAGGCCAACATTCTCACCCAAGCTTGATAGTGTTATTCTACATTATAGTTTTTTTTTTTGTTTGTTTTTTTTTACATTATGTCTACAGATACCTACTTATAATAAACGTGGCATAGATTTATGTGTATGTGAAGTGCTGCAGTTATTATAGTATGAAATTATTTTTTTTGTGATTTGCTATATTCAGTGAAAGCCTGATTTTAACTGGAAATGTTTTTTTTTTCAAACAAAAGTAAAGAATAGTTGTGTAAAATCTCTTCTGTGTTGCAGTATTCTTTACATATGGATTGTATTCTGCCCATTGACCCAACATCTGGCTGTATACAAAAGCTCAGAGCCACTGCCTGTACATGGGATGTTGAACGAAGGCACAAACAATGTCAGCCATAAAAGGGACATCCACACGTGCAATCTTCAGAATAAGAAAGCCCCGTAAGGAAAGGAGTCCAAAAGGAGCCTATGGAGATCATCCTAGGAAAGAGCAAGTTGTAGGGGGAAGGCAGGAGGGACAGAATGCTGCAACAGAAGAGAAGGACATCTATGGTTATGGTAAGATTTTACACAACTATTTTATGTCCTTCTACTCAATGCTGCAGTATTCTTTACTTATGAGAGAGAGTGCCAAAGCTGAAAAGGAGCCCAAGGAGGAGGCTAGCATAGGGAAAGCTAAGAGGAAGCATTTTCCAGGAACATGCAGAATCACCCTTGCAAACCCTGCTCTGGACCTGGAAGCAGTGTCTAATTTGTAATGTTTCGTAAAGGTACGAATAGATGACCAGGTTTCAGTCTCCGGGATGGAATGAGCATCTAGACTTTTAAAGAAGGCCCCTGAGGATGCCACTGATCTAGTGGAATGGGCCTTAACTGATGGCGATAAAGACTTTCCATGGAATTCGTAGCAAAACACAATAGTCTTAGAGATCCATGTGGAAATGGTTTGTTTGGATACAGGCAAACCCAGAGCCCTGGGATGAAAAGAAACAAAAAGTTGGTCAGACCTCCTAATGGACTTAGTTTTGTCAAGATAAAATCTGAGTTATCTATGAATATCCAAGGCATGCAAAATCCTCTCACTGGGGGATTGTGGTGAAGGGAAAAAGGTAGGCAATTTCATGGACCGATTAAGAGACAACTCATTCTCTACTTTGGTATGAAGCTTGGATTAGTTCTCAAGAATACTCTGTCCCTATGAAAAACTAGGACAGGGGGTGGGGAGCCATCAATGCCTGAATCTCAGAGACCCCTCTAGCAGAGGTTAAAGCTACTAGAAGCACAGTTTTACATGTACAGAACTTTAGAGAAGCAGAGGCTGCTGGTTCAAAACGTGCCTGCATAAGTTTTTCTAACACATACTTAAGATCACAAGGAGGAGGAACTGGTTTCCTGGGGGGTCTTAAACGTAGGACGTCTTTAAGAAAACACTTAACTTCTAACCTGGAAGCTAAGGAGGGGAGTTAGAGGCAAACAGGCAGATAAAGTAGATCAATGGACTTTAAGTGAGGAGTAGGAAAGACCACTGTTGAGCAACTCACACAGGTAAGAAAGTACTACGGGAATATCCACACCAAAGGGATCTTCTTTCCTTTTTTGGGTGCAATTCGAAAATCTTCACCACTTGGAAATGTAAGATTTTCTAGCATTGTGTTTCCTGGCCTCCATCAAAACCCATAGCACGTCCTTAGAAAATAGATGCCTGAAAGGGATCAAAAGTTGATCACCCACAAGGTCAGCTGTAGGGTTGACACATGGGGCAAATCAATGACCCCTTGTCCTGAGTGGGCAGGACCATCCGGTGAGGAAACTTGTAGTGATGACCCTTGGTTATTTGCAGAAGAAGAGGGAACCAGGGCTGTCCTGGCCAAAAGGGGGTCACTAGCAAGATTTTGGGTTTCCCCTGTAGAATTTTCAACTGAATTAAGTGGAAGGGGGAATGCATAGAGAAACATCCCCTTCCATGAGAAAGATAGGGCATGCACTGGTAAACTAGATCCAGGAACACATCCCTGTGAAGCATCCATTCATGAGATTGTGTCATAGATCTGCTTAATGCATCTGCCGCTGAGGTCTGAGCCGAGGGAAGGTACACAGCATTTAGAGTCACTCTGTATTGAGTAGCCAATTCCCAAGTCTTGATGGTCAGGCAACAGGCAAGATAAGATTTTGTGGCCCTGTGCTTGTTTATGTACCAAAGGAACGTAGTATTGTCTGTGAGGATCTTGAGGGGTCCTTGCTAGAACAGACAGTGGAAGGTCTGTAGAGCTAGAATTACAGCCCTCCCCAATGTTGATATGTTCTTTCCTTTGAGAAGGGGACCAAAGACCCTGAACTTTCCTGAAAGCAAAGGTTGCTCCCTAACCCAAGTCTGAGTTGTCTGTGAAAATATGCTGAACTAGGAGTGGTATATGAAGAGGTAGGTCAGGGTTATGACTGAGTTGATGCATCCACCAATATAACTTTTTTTCAGACAGGGGAGCAGGGGAATGAAGACATCTAAGGGATGGGCATGCCGGGACCAATCTGGTTTCAAAAACCACTGGAACTTCCTCATGTGTAGCCTTGCAAAGGGCAGCACGGGGATAGTGGAGGCCATGAACTGCAGCAATCTTAGAAACTCCCTGGCTGTGATGGAAGGAAGAGGCAGAAGAGCCTCCATGAAGGTCTTGAGATAAGTTACTTTATTCACAGGAAGAAAAAACATCAAGTCTGCGTGGAAACTGCACCCCAGGAATATAAGACCTTGACTTGGTGAAAGGGATGATTTTTTTTAAATTTATTGAGAAACCAGAGCCTGCAGAAAGAGAACAGCTATGTTCAGATGCTGGGTTAACAAGCCTGGACTGCTGGCCAGAAACAGCAGGTTGTCAAATTATGGGCAGACATAGCTGGGGCCAGGCACTTTGTGAAAACCCTTGGAGCAGTAGAAAGGCCAAAGGGCAAGGCAGTAAACTGAAAGTGCAAAGAACCCACACAGAAAAGCGAAAACTTCCTGAAGTGAGGATGAATAGGGATATGTAGGCATGCATCCTTGACATCCAGAGAAGCTAAGAAGGCTTGAGGAGGGAACAAGGGAAGGAGAGCAGGCAGGGATAGCATTCTGAAGAAAGGCACTACAAGGAAAGTGTTTAATAGGGAAAGATCTAATATAAGCCTCCAAGGACCATCTTTCCTTAGAACTAGAAACATCCTGGAGTAGAATTCCCCTTCCCAGTTGGTCTGGAGGGACAGACTGAATGGTGCCTTGATGGGGAAGTTGAGCAAGAATCAAGAAAACAGATGCAGTTGACTGGGGGGGGGGGGTTAAGGTATTCCCTGAAAGGGAGGGAGAGTCTCTCAAGTCATAAAGTATCCACTTCAGATAACTGAAATCACCCATGAGACCTGAGTGATTTCCATCCAAGCAGAAAGGGAAAGAGAGAGGCAAAGAGACAAGGGGGGTATGACTTGGAAGAGGTGGAAGAGCATCACACAGCACTTTGTCATGACTGAAAGGGCTGCTGAGAAGGGGCAACAGCAGCAGAAGTAACAGCCTTAGCCTGTGGGAGTCTTCTGAAAGACTTACAAGGCCTAGTTCCAGAAGGAGCAGAAGTGGAGGAGCGAGCAGTTTTCCTGACAAAAGGGGTTTTGGCAGGAAAGTTCCTCTGAAATTTTGGAAATGGAGAAACAAGCAAGTGTTTCAAATACTGAAGCTCCTTACCTTTTTCCTGCAGTGTTTTAAATAATTCTGCAACTGCTTTGCCAAAGAGGGAGGAATTATCTAGGGGAGCATCGAGCAATTTTTCCTTTATATCATCAGGGAGTGCATGGAGACATAACCAGGAATGCTTTCTGAGAACAGATGCAGAAGCTGCTGCTCTGGAAGAGGCCTCAAATGCATCAGAACTACACTTGACTGAGTGCCTAGCTACCTGGCAGGAAGCTGATAAAAATGAAAGAGCCAAAGATTTAGCCTCTGAGTCAGGCAATGGGGAAAGAGCCTGGGTAAACTGAGTAAGCAAGGCCAAAGCACACCTAGTACGTGGGTTTGATAATTTAAAGCCCTGATAGCCAAAGTGGAAGAGGTACAGGCCTTCTTACCCAATCTTTCCAAAATATTACTTTCCTTATTAGAAGGAAGCAGTCTGGTCGAGGGAGACAGCTGTGAAGATTTATCTGAAGTAATGAAAACCACAGCTGGGTCAGCTGAGGGGCATTTAAAAAGCAACTTGCTATCCTCAGAAACCTTATAGAAGCAATCAGGTCTTTTAGGGGCAGGGGCCTGTGAGTCAGGGGTCCTAGATACTGTCTTAAAGGCATCTAAGAAGGCTGACAGGACTGATGGAACTGCTGAAGGGGTAGGGGTGTCCAGCTGGAGTAACTCATAATATCTCTTTTGTTCTTCTGAGATTTGAGAGGAATCCCACTTAAAGAATTCCCTCATTTTAATAATAGTTTCCCCAAAAGAAAGCTCTTCAATGGGAGAATCACCCTCATTAGCCACTTCCTCTGGAAAAGCATATTCCAGTGGAGAAGGGATCTGGGTGGAATATGCTAAAGAGTCTTCATCTGAGGAAGACTGCTCAGAATCAGTGTCATGAATAGGAATTCCAACGGCTGCCTTGAAGAAGGCCCCTCAGACCTCAACTGTATCACTAGAGAAGAGGAGAATACCTGGCCAGCTACAGAAGAAGCCAGAGCCCTCAGAGCCTTAATGAGACCCTACGATGAAACATCCCAATCCAATATAGGGGTAGGAGGCGTAGGAACATATCTAGGTTTTTGTTTCTTTTTAACATGTTTTTCCCATTGAGGAGAAATGGCAGACATAGGCCTTACCTCCAACACCTCCCTAGACAAAGAAGTTGGAACAGTCCCAGAGTCTTCTGCAATAATGACCTGCAGTTCCCTCAAGTCATCCGACCCGAATGTGTGCATAGCCTCCGACATGCTGGGATTCGCAATCCTGATGACTTCTGTACCAGTACCTGCCGAGGGGGTGGATCCTACCTCCAGTTGCACTGCCAGGTTTTCATCAACCTCAAGGGGTACGTTGGCAGGAGTAGGCACAGCTAAAGAGGATTCAGACCTAGCCTTGCTAACCTTCCTCTTAACAGACGGCTCAGAAGTACTTGCAGAACCTTCCATAGCATCCCTATCCAGACGTTTGAGTCTTTGGTTTTCTAAATAATGATTCAAGGCCGACAAATGACTGCACAATGTTTTAGGAACAAAAGCCTGGCAAATAGAGCAGGCCCGGTGATAGTGATTAGGGCCTAAACAAAACAAGCAAAGCTCATGACTATCTTTATGTAGAATTTGCCTTCCACACCTACACCTGTCATTTTTGGATGACATTAACAAAAACAAATAGCAGTAGCAATATATTAAATCCCCTATGGGATACTTATCTGAAGCTGGAAGACGACGTCAACAGTATCCAACAGCAGACCGAATGTATGAGCCATCTTTCTGAATGGTGGCGAAAAAGTTCTGAAGATTATATGTAAGGACATTCCTTTCATGGCTGATGTCTGTGCCTTCATGCGACATCCCACGTACAAGCAGTGGCACTGAGCTTTTGCATACAGGTCGGATGTTGGGGCGATGGGCAGAATACAACTCATGTAAAGAATACTGCAACACTGAAAAGAAGAACATCATTGATGACCTGTTCCTCCTCTGCATGCTTTATCTCTGTAAATGTTGTGCATGACTTTTTTTGTCCATTGTGTCTCAGTCATGGCTGAAAAGGTCTGTAGATCAGCCCACTTACCCCTTAATGTAAGTGTAGTAAATAATAAATACATAATAAGGACCCACCTCAACGCCTTGGTTCACATGAATCCCACAAAGTTATACTATGATGGAATTAGACAGTCAGCTGCACAAACTAAGCTCAGATAGCTGGGTTCTAAATGCAGGCCAGCATTCCAAGTCACAGTTAAAACAAAAATGCCCAGCAAAGGTAAGGTGTGTTGCACATCAAGTGGCTATGGCACAAACATTTGCAGTACATGCATTCTTTAAGCAAGAACTGCAGGCAACAACTCTTCTGCCAAAGCTTGCTTTGAAACCAGCATCTGCCAACAGGCACTTAGAAATATGATGGCAAAAAAACAATGCAATTGTCAAGCCACCTGGAAAGTGACTGTATGACAGCTGCAAGCTCCTTCCTCCCTGATGTGTAGGGGATGAAAAACTGGCCCATCTTATGAAAGTACTACACCCACCTCAGGAAAAATCAGAGGTACCAGTACATATCCAGTGTGTAAATTACCATTTCTTCCCAGGTGTCCATCACTCATAAAATACTGGTTAGATGAATGAACTACTAGTTTAAGGCAACTCTGGAACCATCCTCAAAATGAAAGGTGGGTTTGCTGTGGGAAACTCTACCCTTCATAAAGACTAGATATAGCTATCTACTCATGACGGCTTAAACCTCTAAGATCCTATACAGTGAGCTGGTGGCTATCAAGAAGTTTATTTATTTATTTGCTTGCTTGCTTGTTTCTTGATTTTTGTTAATTAATACTGCAGCAATAATCCCAATAACCATTTTCAGGCTCAGCTTGGGTTACTGGTTTGTAAATAAATAACTGTAAAGCATACATAAAAATGAACATTTAGAGAAATTAATTGTACAGATTAACAACAGGAGTTCTTCAAAAAGTGGACCGACAAATATCATTGGTCATAGCTGTTACATTATACAAAATGTAATAGTAAAGGCAGAAAAGTACAGGTTGGAAAATTATATAGAATGACTGTGAAGAAAGGGTGAAGAAAGATGGATAAACAAAAATGTAACGATTTGAGAAGGGGATAGATTCTTTGTTTTCTAAAGCTGGCAAACTGAATGGAAGAAAGTTTGAAGGTGTGGAAGCAATTGGCATGGGATAGCCTTATCGAATGGTACTTGAAATGAACATTTTTAAACAGGTATTTCCTGAGTGTGGGTCCATATTTTGAGTAGACCCGTACAGATTTAATGTTAATGGTAATATGCTACAAGTGGGACAAGAGTTTGTTCCTGAAAGGTAATGTTATGGCTAAACAATCATGGTCATGATTACTCTGGGATGAATTTTGAGCACAGTTGTCTCTTTTAAGATTTTCTTTTATGAGGTAGACGGTATCCCCACAATTTAGTCATGGCTAGGATGTCAGGACTATTGGTAGACAAAAAGACATGTAAATGTTCCACTTTATTTAAAATGCTTCCTGCATTGAGTAAAGTGATTCTGAGATGGGGAAATTATATGGTTATAACTTCAAGTACTGTTTAGTGTCTTTTGTAGGGCAGGGTCTGAATTTGGTTCTATATTGCTGCCATTTTTAATTTCTCCCAGTCTTTTGGGTTTCTAATACCATGACGGGAATGGACCCCATTCCTAAGTCAAAGTACGATTAAAATTCATGAAATTAGTATTGTTTCACTCTGATGTCAGCAAAAAGTGCTCTTCACAGCACCTGCAATGTGCCCAGTAATGGCTCCTTCAGCAATTCGTACGGTGTTACATGAATTGGTAACATATCTAAATATGATTGTAAATTTTTTTTTTATAAAACCCATTGCTCCTACTACTATTGGAACTGTCTAGGTATCTTTCTTCCACATGGCTCTCATTTCTGCCTGCAGATTCAGGTATTTTATAACTTTGTGTCTCTCTGTGTGGCAATTTCAATGATCAATGCTACTTTTGTCTACTTTTCTTGGACCACTATATCTGGTTTTCTAGCATCTATATTTTGTACTGGTGGTATTGAGTGATCCCATGTGATATAAACTTCATCATTTTCTATGATTCTTTGTGGCTCATGTTTCCAGTGTTTTTCGGCCACTTCTATATCATAATGTTTGCACAATCTCCAGTGTAACAGTCTCGCCGCATTATTATGCCTTTCAGTATACAGTCCTTCTGCCATTAGTGCGTCACAACTAGCAACAAGATGTGTGACTGTTTCCAATTCAGTTTTACAAAACCTACATGTCTGTTTCTCCCACATGTGCAATGGACTTTCTAAACCAGCATGTACATAGCCCACTATCTTGGGCTGCCAATATTAACCTTTCATTTCTTGGTTTGAATTTGCCTCTCCTTAACCATTCCTGCATTCGTTCTTGATCAACATCAGGATCTTCCAGAAGTTTTCTAAACTTGCAACTATATTTATGTTTTTTTCACATTTTTTGCCTTCTCATCTGGTCCTTCACCTTAAATTCTTTCTTTTGTTTTTTGGCACATTCAGTTGCTGCCTGGTTTTTATCCACTTCTGGTTTGATTTCCATTCCTGCTTGACATCGATATGCTTCTGCTAAATTAAGCAGAGATGTCATCTTAGATTTATTCTCCTCATGTTTCAAAACTTTCACTACATTTGGATCTTGTGAGGTGAGTAAATATGTGTGGTGTCCCACGACTGCAGATCTATACATGTAATCAGTTTCAAGGAGGCCCATCCCTCCTTTGGAATGGGGAATATATAATCTTAGTATACACTGATTTTTATAAATCATTTGGGAAGCATGCAGCATCCGTCTTGTTTTAATATCCAGTCTATCTAACACTTTTTATGGCCAGTCAATCACTCCAAAACTATAAGCTACAACAGGAAGAGCAAATTGATTTATAGCTTGGATCTTGTTCCTATATGTCAATGCTGTTTTCAGAATTAATTTAAGTCTTCTAAAGTACTCCTTACTGAGTTTTATTTGCATCTGTTCATGTTTTATTGTTGATCCTTCATTGATTCTTTATACACTCCCTCTTTTTCAAGTTCTTTTATATCACATTCTTGTCCCAGACTGATGTTTTCCTGGTGCTGCAGTTTTCCTTTTTTAAAGTTTGCTTTTGCGCATTTATCAAGACCAAATGACATTCCAATATCATCTGAAAAAATGTTGACAACCTCTAGCTGTGCTTTCAGTTCCTCATCTGATGAGCTATACAGTTTTAAATCACAGACGAAGAGAAGATGAGAAGTCATTAGACTCTGTTGTTTTCTAGGAGCCAAATTGTAGCCAAGACCTAAGTAAACAACTTAATGGATTAATGGCACAGCAGAACAGCAATAGTGACAAAGAGTCACCCTGGAATATGCCCCTTTGAATTTTTATCCCTGGGATAATAATCTGTCTTTTATCATGGCTTAATTGCAAAGTGGTCTGCCACTGTTTCATGGCTACTGTAATGTAGTCAGTCAGTGTACGGTGTATCTTATACATTTTTAAGCATTCTTTTATCCACGACTGTGGGATACTATCAAATGCTTTTTAGTAGTCAATCCATGTCATATGTAGATTCTTCCCTTTCTTACAGTTCTCCACTATAACTTTAACAAATGATCCTTTTTTCCATATGACTTTCTTTTATTGACCTTTTGTTCTACTGTCATAATTGAGTTTTCTTCTAAATGACTATAAACTTTGTCGGCTTCAATTCCCATGTATAGTTTATACGTCGTTGGAAGACAAGTTATTGGTCTATAATTTTTAGGGTAGCTTGCAGGTTCGCTCTTAAGTAAGAGCATTGTTTTTCCTGTTGTTAACCAGTGTGGTGTGTGTTCGGGGTATGCATATAAATAGTTCTTTTCCATGGCTAAATCCTCGTGCAAAGAAGTTAATACTTTAAGCCAAAAGATAGGTTGCATCTGGGCCTGGGGTTTTTCAGTTAAAGGCTTTTCTCAACTTTGTTTCAATCTCTCTAGCTGTTATTTCATCCCATTTCATATCCTGTACCTTTAAACTTCTTATTCTTTCTTTTACTTCTTCTGTCCATTTAGCATCTTTGTTATGTTCCACAGGATCTTCATAGATACGTCTCCAAAATGTATCTACTTCCTCTTTTTTTTTTTTGGCGGTCTTTCAATTCCTTTTACCTTATTTCCCAATTCTCTATAAAACATTTTTGGGTCATCAATAAATTGCTTATTTTGTGCTTTTCCCTTATATTTATCTTCATATCTTCTAAGTCTTTCTGCCTGTTTTGAAATTTTTAATTTATCTCCAGTAGTGCATAATAGATCCTGGTCTGTTCTAATACTACACATTGCTTTTATCACATCTATCTTTCTTAGAATTTTTGTTGATCTGTTCCCTCTTCTATAATCTTCTAACAATGACACTTCTTGTCTTAGCTGCTTTATATTTTTCTCTATTCGATATTTCCACGATGGTATTTGCGTTTGTCCCCTTTTCCCTCGCTACCCTGTGCTCCTGTGGTAGAACTTTAGCAGTTATTAATTTAGCAGCACAGTAATATATTCTGTTTACTTCTGTTATATCGCATGGATCTCTATGGACAGTCCTAATTACTGTGTTTATTTGTTTTATCAAGCTTCTGACTTTTGGGGTTTTATTAACCTTCTGCAGTCTATTTCTCTCATTGATCTTGATATATCTGTCTTTGTCTATTAAATCAAGCAACTCTTCTCTTAACTCATTTTCTTCCATACTGAGGGCACATCCCTTGTTTTCTGTTTCCTGCAGGCATTCTATAGAAAGTTCTATAACATCTTCCTGTGGCACATTCTCTTCAATTTCATCTGTGTCATCTGTTGTTCTGTCATATGGGAACTCACTGGCCTATCACTCCTCAACACGGACTGCATCAGAGTTTCCAGTTTCCTGTTCCTTTCCTTCCTGTCTAGCTTCAAATGAACGTTTATACTGGTTTCCTGTGGAAGGCTCCAAAATATCCTGAAATGGCAATTGACCAATTGCTTCCTGTTCCACTGGTTTTCCCTTAATTTGGATATCCATTGCTCTATCCTGTTGTGGTGCTTTCTGTAATCGATTTACTACACTGAATCCTTCTCTTTACAGCTGTTCCATAACCTCAATTTATATTTCTTTGACTTCTCCATTACTAATCTCTTTTTCTACTTTTCCTCTTAGTCTTCATAATTTTTGCATTGTAAAGTTTTTCATATCTGGATTCCTTTCCCTATATTTTCCTTCAAATATCTTTGGTGCTGCTCTTTTTGTATTGGTTCATTTTGCTTTCTCCTTTGCATAAATATTATACCATATTAAATCTCTTTTCCTTTCCCCTGTCCATATTTCCTCTTCACATGTCTCCTGATCTTCTTGCTTTTCCTTATTCTGGGGACTCACTCCATCTAAATTAATTCCTTCACTTCGTAGGCACTCCATAACTTCAGCTTCTAATTCTTTAACTTCTGCTTTACTAATCATCTTTTCTACATTAAATCTTTTGCTATTAATCTTTTTATTGTGAAATTTTCCATATCTGGATGCCTTTGCCTGTATTTCTCTTTGAATATCTTTGAGACTGCCTTCTCTATACTAGTTAACTTGGTTTTCTCCTTTGCATAAATATTGCACCATATCAAATATCTCTTTCTTTCCCATGTCCATATTTCTTTTTTATATTTTTTTAACTATCCCTACGTTTTGTTGTTTATATTTTCTCACTTCCTCAGATGCTTCTTTTTCCAAACAGATCAAAATTTCTTGATCTATATACTATTTTTCAAAAATCTGTTGTATTAATGAACACAAACTTTTTATTTGAAGCTTCTGACAGTTTTTCCTTCAGAAGTATTTTACTTTCTTCTAATTTCTCTCTTAATCATTTTGTATATCTTGTATCTGGAAATTCTGGGCTTTTTACATAATAGTAACAATATATAATGTCTTTCTTATCCTCAATAGTCCACTCTATCGTCTTTATGGGTCTTCTTTGGGCAATCAATTTTTGTCGTTTTTGTGGACTGCTACTTCTTTCTACAACAGGGGGGGGGCATCCTCCCCCTGAGCCTGGCCTGACCCCATTGTAGAAATGTTTCTGTATTTTGACGATTCTACACTGTCATTTTTTCCAGTCCTGGCACCAGTGCGCCTACCAGGATTGGGCACTTTTTTATCCTAGATCTTGTGCACCCAGCTATTTTTTTTATTTTTGATTTACTTATGTCCATGATATATGCTATATAAATACAATCTATATATCCGTGTCGCTTGGTGAGGTTTGCTGCCCTGTGAGGGTTAAGGCATGTTGCGATTCTAAGGACTGTTTTAGGTTGAGGTGCTTTGTTTTTTGATCAGTCACAGATTCTACAACCTATGGGGTGTGATAGGTATTAGTGTGAGAATGGGCTTACACTGGATTGCATGTTTTCATAGGTAATAATTTCTGTTTGGGGAGGTCACTACATGAACTTACTAATGACGATGATGTGTTGAGGTTTATGCTATTATTATTATTATTATATGATGGTTGTTTATTTTGATATGCATTTTTGTGCATGAAAAGTAAGATTAGAAATAAAGGTAACTGGCATGAATAGTTGTTTAAGTGCAGCATTTTGTAGATTTTTCTGCTAAGGGAGAGTGGGTAAGCTATTCATTGAAAAATTGTTACTATGTTGTGAATAACTGTTTTGTTTACCTATAAAAAACTGGTTAAGTAAAGTATAAGGAGTTTTTTTTATAAGAAACATCTTTTGTAGATTTTGATTTATTGTAAATACTGTATGTGAACTAGTTTTCAAAGTAAAAGTTTGTTACAGATTTAATTTTTTATACCTAGCGCATTTGCTTAGTTGCACCTTCTTTACTAGGACAGTATCCTCAGTACATTAGTTGGTGGCAGATGGCACAACAAATGCAATAATCCTAAGTATAAACACAAGCAGCACACATTAAAGAACATAGTAACTGATATTTGGTGCATGACAGAGTAATACTAGCAATAACACAAGAAAACTTTTTAATTTAGCAACAACAGCCAGAAAAGGACAGTGGAGAAGCAGAGCTAAGTAAACTACAAAGGCATGGCAGAAATCCGAATTCCAAGGGAGAAGTAAGGTAAGCTTTTGTAAAACTATGACAAAAAGGATGGATCTAACCTATATATTAAAGATACCAGTTAGAAGTTTTAAACAACCAAACAGAAAGTGAAAAAAATCCGTAGAGAATATTTGAAAAGCTTGCTGGCATTTCTCTCAATGTGAACTTGCTGAGCTCCTCAAGTCCTGATGGCCTTAGCAATATTGGTTGAAGAAAACAGACCTGATAATTTCAAATTCTGTACTGACTGGGGGCATTCAAGCAATGCATCAAACATTCACTTCTAGTGGAATGATTTGGGGAAAATACTAAAATCATTTCAGTGGTTACCTTAGGGTAAAATTGGCTTGTATGGAAATAAACCCTTTCTTTATAGATGATCAAAATAAGGAGAATGAAAGGATAAGGCTTGAAGCTATGAAATTCTTCTTGATGAAGTAACTGCTATAAAAAACTTCCATGATAAGTATTTTAGCTCTACTGTAGAAGCTGGTTCAAGTGGAACAGTATTAGTTTTTCTAACATTAAATAATGACCCACCTCAGGAACAGGATCTTTAAATGGGAGAATAATTAGAAAGTTACTCTTCAAAAGGGTTTGCTTACATTTTGGGACGCTAGAGACACAAAATTAGATCCATAATTAAAATTGGAAATAGCAGCAAGATGAATAATTCAGAAATACATGAACAGGGGCTATAAAAGGATACAGCCTTTGGTGGGAGCCTGAATGGAAAATCTAGTTCATCTACTTCAAATCTTCCTGCTGTTGGGCCTTTGTGTGGAAGTCAGAATCTGGCCTCTGACCTGGACATGTAAGTTGGATCTTGGGCCATTAGTATAACAGCAGTAACTAAATGATTAGAAAACATATGGATGGATCTCCCCAGAGGGATGGGACAATAGGGTATTGAGTGGTCAGAAGTAGAGGCAGGGGCGGCTCGTGGCATCGGTCTGCCGGACTGCAGCCCCCTCAGCTAGACAGCTGAGTAGTTTGTTTAATTGTTTTGTGTAAAAAAAAAAAAAAAATCTGTTTTTGTACATTTTAAAACGGTAATTTCGAGTCCGCGACTCGAAATTACGCGCATGCGCATTGCGCGCTTTAATCGCAACGGCGTTTTTTTTTTTTTCCTAAATTCTTGTTGGGTTACTGCAATGTTTACATTGCAGCCCGGAGAAGCTAAGGAGGCATCATTCTGATGCCCAGAACTTCCCAGAAATCTATGCGGTTGACTCACAAACCGCATAGATGTGGAAGGGGCTCGGACTGCGACGTCCGCAGGCACGTCATGACGTGCCTGCTGGGCAAATGCTACTGATTGGTTGTCGCTCTCTTCCCGGGCTTTATGAGCTGGGAAAAGAGCGAGAATCAATCAGTCGGTTTTCGGCAGCATTGGGTGAACTATCTTTAGTTAATTCTCTGTGTGTTAATTTTATTAATATATAGCTTAAAAACGTTTTTTATTTTTTTTTTGGCTCAACGAACAGTTAAAGGAAAATTATAGTCAGTCTGTGGTGGTCTGGTCAGTGACTGGTCTGGTGGATTTATTGCTGCAGCAGCTGCTTGAACTTCTTCAACAACAACAGGTGAGTTAGCGATTAAATGTAACTATCTTCTGTTGAGCATTTCCACTTTTAAGTTCCATATTTCACAATAGGAAAGCAAGCTTGCAAAATGTATTAGCATTGCAGTTAAGCTGGTAGGTCCGTAGGTGACAGTCAGTGTAAGAAGGCACAAAAGGGCTTATTTGCTTAATATGTGTAGCAAAACAGACAGAAGGGGAAAAAACAGATTTCTGTCCTAAAGAAAGGTATGTTCTATTTAATGCTATCTGTAATAGTCTTGGCTCAAGCTTATAGCCATTTTCTGACAACCACTGTGAAAATGAAACTTGAATTAATTTTGGTTGGTATGGCTGTATTTGTTGGGGAAATGTAATTTTTCTTGCTGGGTTTATTCATTATGACTTCTTTTACTGAATATTTGCTAAATGAAAATAATTTACTACTGTCCTTTTTAAGCTTATGTGGGAACCTAGATAATGCAGAAAGCACTGGAATACCTGAGGAGGTAGGGATTAACCGTTTTTAAAGAGAGTCATATATTTGTCTTAATACTCAAAATACTTACCTGTGGCTAGACAGTAATGATTATTAGATTAAGGAAGTTTTTAATGCCAAGAATGTAAATACCTTGAGCTAAATTATTAAAAATCGCAAGTAATTGTTGACTGAGTTTAGTAATGGCACGTGATTTATTTTTCCTTTTGACACAATTTTTTTAGAACAAGTAAAGCGTATAAAGCAAAGTTTGAAACACATTTTACCATTTCAAGAGTGAAACCCATAGTTACAGTACAGTCCAGAAAAGGTAGTTACAGTATATTCTTGGATTGTCTAAAAATATTAATGATGATTTATGATACTGAAATTTTTAAGATGTGAAGTGGTCTGAGTATTTTGATATTATAATTACATTATAATGTACCCCAGCCTTCTTATAGTTTCAGGTTATGACAAAAATTATGTTCAAAAGATGATTTTTGTACTGCAGATTTGGAAAAAAGCTAGGATAATAACTGCTTTAAATAATTATTAACTACACAAATATGCTGACATCTGGGCCAAAGATGTATTTAGTGAAGCTAAATTAGTCTCTGATTGATCCAGGAAGCAGCTATTCACAGAAAATGTTTAAACACAAATAACATTATTTTTCTATGAGTGGAGCCTTCCTCACATCCCCCCCGTTTGAATGCAGAAGGCTATGTCTCTATAGGTTTTCTCTTCTATAATAAGCCCAAGACCACCCCAACTCAGAAGAACACAATAACCCAGCTATGGTTGTCTCCTGTTTCATTGAACTTTCACCCTGTTTATGAACAATATGCCCAACAATTGTAAGGTGAGACCTCACTTGTGCTGGTTGTACCCTCAGTCACTTTATTTCAGCCAAGACCCACAAATATTGACATTAGGTGAAAGTAGTGACAGACTGACCAGTAAACATACAGCTCTGTCTGAAAACTCATCTTATTCTCAAGCACAGACTGATTAGTGAGCGCAAGACTGAGGCTGCTGCCCTAAGTTGCCTGTCAGTCTTATGCTCACTGATGCTTTCATTCATTAGCAAGAGTCCTAAGGTACTTTAACTACTTCACTAAGAGTGGCAGTCTCCCCCCAACACAACTGAAGAGCATGCAAGTCTTTTCTAAGAGAGTATATAGTAACCTACTGTTGCTGTAGGATGTTTTTTTTTTTTTTTCTTATTTAAAATGCAGAAAACACTCTGGTGTAATGCTGCCAAGTTCTTACAGCTATATTGCTTTGTTAGAGCCACATGTAATTTACTAGATTTATCTTTTGCAATGATTGTATGTCGGTGTTTCTGTCAGTGTTTGCCTTTTGACGCAGGGGCAGGGTGTCTCTGCATCACTGGTTATCCAGGTTCAGACAGTTAGTGCTGTTGCTGTAGTAGGGTCAACCAGAGCAGTAAGATTGAATTGCTATAAAAACCTCTTCCTCCAATGGAAGGGTTGTGATTGAAGCTACAACAGTTTGTTTCTAATAGATGATAGTCCTTTGGACTGACTCTTTGGTAAAAAAAAAAAAATGGCAGTGGCAACTGCACTAAGCATGCTGTGAATATGCCCGCTCACACCCCCTCTAGTGAAACATTGTGTTGGTGCACTGGAGGAAATTAGTCATAAGAGCAAAATCTGGGCTACCTACAGTATGCCAGTTTTAGGGACCATTCAGTGACCCCTAAGGTCTGTGACAAAACATTATGCACAAGATGAAAGGGAGATTCCCTCAGTGATGACTTGGAGTACAGGATCTGTGGGAGACTGACTTGACCACTGCAGATATGCATCATAGCTGGGGCCACAAGTCAGCAAGTATTTAATTTATTTATTTGGCATTTATTTACCAGGATTGTATGACTGGACACCAGGTGTCCTTTTTCAGCTGAGAGCTGGAGAGAAAAGCACCACAGATAACAGAGTAATTAATCAACAGTAATTAAAAAAAAATAAATAAATAAAAAAATAACAATAGTTAACGTCTGAGAATGCTAACAGTAGTTAAAGAAATAACAATGGTTTAGAGGGTTTGAGAAGTTAGAATTTTCAAAGTAAAAAATAAGGTATAGCACTGCTTAAAATACATTTAAGAATTAACAATGTCAAGAGTTTGGCAAGTTGTTAGCAGAAAATTGTTCTCAAAAACATAATAGTTAAGCATAGGTATAGTATATATACAATCAACTTAATAGAAATGAGATTGTACTAGGTATTTACATATGTTCTATTTGCTTAAGGGTGTAGTATAAGACGGTGGAAATGTGTCTAGTAAGGGGAACTGGGGTAGTAGGCTGGGTTAGGAGGTGGGTTCAGGGAAGGGTCATTGCAATTACATAGATGGTATTCTTGGAAGTGTGATTTAAGGATTTTTTTTTTAATGTCACAGTGCGGGTGTGTAGCCTGAGTTGTGGGGATAAGGTGTTCCATAATTTAGCAACTCTATAAGGGAATAGAGATTCCCCTGAACTGTTTTTACATGGAATGACTTCTACTAGGGCTTTGTTGCTGGATCGAAGTTCCCTGTTGGTGCTGTGGAAGTTTAGTAGGCCTGTTAGGGCAGAGTTTTTTCTGGGTGATACAATAGCTGATGGGCTAGGTTGAGTTGGTGGGTAGTGAAGTAGGTTTGGAAATTCAAACCACTGTAGCTTGTGCAGGGATTTACAGTGGTGTGAGTGTGATTTAGAGTTGATTTTAGTTGGTTTAAGGTTGCCCTAAGCAAAATAATTTCTGGTTTCAAGTTTGCTTTACCAGACTTCAGAAACATGTTTCTATGCTGAGTATGCTGTCCTTCCTATGGAAATGCAGTTAAAAACTACAAATGAGATGCAGGTACCTGTTCTCAGACATGCAGAGAAAAACTTCCCTTTGTCACCATTACACCCACTAACACTAGAAATATGACATTATAAATTAAGTACTTTTCCAATAAAATGTAAATGTAGAGATGAGGAATGGGAATACAAGATAGCCACAGACAAACTGGAGGCTTAATTTAGATGTTCTGTACTTCTAAACACAGTAAAAAGTTACTGTTTTTATTATATTCCTGTACCAAATGCATGATTTCTGAGAGAATGACTCTGAGACAAAAACAGCATATGAAAATTATAATCCACAGACTCAGTGGTACAATGTAGTGAAACTTTCTGTGTCTTCAGCTCATCTCAAGACAAATGCAGAGAGACACACATGCACACATACATGTTTGCTCACACTTGGCGTGAGCACTTACACCACAAGTTTGGGATGTGGAAGGAAGTTGGAGCCAGAGAAGTATCTTTCTCATCTAGTGCCCAGAGCTATTATGCTATATGGTGCCCCTCAACATTGTTGACCCTGACGAGCAGAAAGAGGTCCATGATCTGGTGGTGGTTGATGCTCCTGAAATAGTGTGTGTGTGTGTGTGTGTAGGAGGTTGCAGGTTATTTAATTTAACATTAACAAGTTAGCTGTAATTTTGCTTTTCATCACTGTGAAATAATAACATTTGTACCTGGTAAGTGGGGCTGTCTTTGGTAGTCTAGCAGTAACCGCATGTGTGTGAATGTAACTGCTTATTAGCACAGTGGTTCATTTGAGTACCACTGCCATCTCACAGTGCATGGTTAAGTAAAGTTCTTGGTTGTGGCTTCATTGCATGGAGTATGAATACCTTCCCTGAGGCTGTCTCTGTTTATCCATGTGCTGGATTCTGCCAACAAAGACATGGCATATCTGAAAAAGTATTCCTGTAATTTGCCTGAAGGTAAATGTGCATCAAGTGTGTGTGTTTATGTGCATCTTGTGACAGACCAGATTTATCAGGGGCAGTGACTATTCAGCAATTATGTCTCATTGCAATGGTTTATCCAGGTATCAATGAAAATGTGGCATTGCATCCTGTTTTAAAAACTTAAATCTCTTCAAAACTGATATTTATTAAAATTAATATTTTGAAATTTAATAGACAGTTTTTAAATGTTATACAACAGTGTTATGCATGTTTTTAGATATGTTTTTTGCGCACTTCTCTGATTGTGTCATTTAAGACAGATGTTTGCTGATGCTGGTGTTTATGATGGAAATGGGGTCAGTGTGGTCATTATTTCTTAAACTTAAATCTCAGAGGTGTGCTCAGAGGGTCATTATAGCTTGGATGTACAGTGTTGTGTTTAGATACAACATTTTGAAATACAACTGTTAACTGTCTTTTTTGTCCCAGTCTAACATCATAGTGAAAAATAGAAGGCGGCTGCCTTTGGGAGTAATGGTGAGAAGGTGGCTAGGCTACCTTTGGGAGTAAAGGTGAGGAGGCACACTGCACATATGTAAAACAGCAGTCTCTTGAAATATAAGGCTGTGGCCATTTTTACATTGACTTAACTTGCACTCTAACATCAGAGGGATACTCAGAGTGATTATCTTTTTGCCTTTTTTGTGGTATGTAAGGATGCAGGCACTATACTAGTCCTGGGCCTGGGGTCAATTTTCTGCAGGTGTCTGGTCAGATACATTCCGAATAGGGCATTTGACTCAATCATAGGTCTAATGAGTGATGAGTACAGGGGGGCGATGACCTCCCTTGATCTAGATGTGAATCCCTTCATGATCAGGTGGGCAATGTAGAAGGTTTTCCTAACTACTTTAGCAACATGAGTGTCAAACGAAAGGCTACTGTCAACCTGGGTCCCCAGATCCCTGATGACTTCTTCTGTGCTCAGTGGATTGCCACCTATATGGTAGCTAGGGGTAACCTTGTTTTTCCCGAAGGGTATGACTATGCATTTCTTGGCATTTAACTTTAGGCCATGGCTCTGGCACCAGTTATCCATTTCTGTGAGGGCCCTTCTGAAGGATATCTGTGTCAGATGTGTTTTCGACGATGGCGCCCAGTTTGCAGTCATCAGTATTAATTTAGTACCCTCATTTTATACACACTGTGTCTGAATAATTGATATTTTTTTAACAGTAGTCTAGCAGAAATCTTTCTACATGAAACACCAAGACTTCTGTTTTCCTTAAAGCAAGATTTGTATTTACCTTATCCACTCTAAAAAAAAATGTTTTGACAATGGCATTTTATTTACAAACACTACACACACAGATTACTACTTAAAATATTGACATTCCTATGGACACTTTAGTTGACAAGACACTAAAACTATTGTGTGTGTGTGTTTGCTTGCTATCAGACTATGCTAGCTGTGTATCCCCACTCTTCTCAATATCTTGCATTACTATACATTTTTATTACCATGAATTTCTAACATCTTTAAAGACATCACTTATGTCTGTCTGAGCTCAGTAACCTATATGCAAAGTATCAGAAGCTAATGTTTTATGCAGAATTGTTATGATTAGAAACATATGTATGTACAGGGATCATAATTACTAAATTAATTCATGTGCAGCTGATGGTTTTGCAACTGGGATGTCTGAACCTGGGTGCTTAATAGATGAATAGCAGAATAATAAAATCACTCCTACTGGAAATCTGGATTATCACAACTGCTATATTCATCAATTTCTGCATTTGTGTCTAGTTAGAATCCAGCCTCATTTGAAAACCTCCCTCCGATCTCAGAATGTTGGTGCAGTCAGAAAGCACTTATCAGGCATGAGAATGCCTGTCATTTACTGTTAAGCAAATTACAGCAATAGTTAAGCTTACTTGCACTGTGAATATGTTTACTACTGCAAGATACAGCCATCTTAGTGGGGCTTTCCACAGTTTCTTGGGACTATAAGAAGCACAGCATTCATCTTTCTGGGCTATGGACATTTTACTGAAGGGGTCTTTTTTCTTTTAGGGAAATGTTTCATTTCAGTGCTTGTGTATACCTGGACATAGTAATGAAGATTTTGCTTGGGGAAATTCATTCGTGTATCAGGGAAGTGCTTGTGCATACATGGTCAGACAGCTGAAGCAACCACTGGGCAAAATTTGTGTCATTTCAGTGCTTGTGCATACACAATACAAACTAATGAACAGGTTACTGGGGAAAATTATTCATTACTGTGTCAGTGTTTGGGAAATGTTTCATTTTGGTGCTTGTGTATACCTGGATATGTGATGTCATGTGGCTTATGGAAGAGGCTTGTTGGCCACTGAGTTATATGCTTTATTATTCAAGTGGGCCTCTATCAGAAAAGTTTGAGAAACACCGGTATGGACTGTTACTGCCCAACTCTCTGATATATTAGTATATGTAGAAAATGCAGTTAACAGTCATGGCTTTTAATCTGTCCTTTTGCAGAATGTTCTGGTTTTCTGTCATTTTTATACTGTTTTTTGTGTATTCAGAAAATGCATTTTGTTGGCTGCTTGTCTTTTTTATATACTTTATTTTGACTGGCATTCCACTCCAGTAATGTATTTAAAAGTAATTTTTTTTTTTTGATTCTTCACAGCCTTTGCTTCCCATCTAGATATTAAGCAAGCTGTCATGTAGCCAAGGCATTGAAATATTGTTTTCTTTACCACTTCATTTTTGTTTTGATTGGACTCTCATAGTGATAGCTTGTTGGCAAACAGGGAAGCAGTGTATTTTAAAATACCAGCTTTTGTGGTTTTGAGCATAGTGAAAGAATGCTAGCAAATGTACTTTTTCCTGTAAGAATAAATGTTTACACACTTCGCAGTCTTGGTTTCTGCACCTAAAGTAGCTTAATGCCAGGTAACTTGCATATATATATATATATATATTATTTTGAAAGTATTTTAAGCTAATGTCTTGGAAATGAACAAATTTTAATGATTGACTAATGCAATGGATTAATACACTCCAGTGAATCATACTGGCTTCAGGCTACACCTGGCAAAACAATACTGTCTGAGGTAGTTAAACATTCATTTGGCCCTCTCCCAAGACCCACTTCAGATTGCACCAACTTTACAGAAAGGATGCAGATTAATTATACACAAGAGATAAGTAATTATACAGTGTGGAGAGACTCTTTTAACTTAAGAGCAGAATAACCCTTATTAGATTCTGGAAGATCAGAAGGCTAGGAATTCTATTCCCTCCCCAAAAATAGCAGCACAAAGTAAATGGCTTTAAGTTATAAAATTTTCACACTCTCAAATGAAGTTGGAGACCGAGTGTCTACAGGCTGAATAGATTGGTAGTTACAACATGCAGAAACTGCTGACTTTTATGGGTTTATGGCAGTCCAGGTGTTTACCCTGCCCTGAGGCCCTGAGGATTAATGTTTCATGTGTTTGTTTTAGTGTACTTGTGATCATATTCAGTGGTTAACTTGGCAACAGCAAGCAGTCCAGTGACACACTTATCTTAAGTTAGCTGATGTGCTTCCCTCTTAACAAACTTGCACTGTAGTGTTATATTTTTCTTTGTTTTACTCTTAACATTTTCCCAGAACAAGATGTCTTGAGTGTAAATTATTTTTAGGGGGTGGGTCATTAGCACTACTACTGCACTTCTATATTGTCTGAGAGTAGCTATAATTATAAGAAAATGAAAAACATAATTAGGGTAGAATGCTTGCATTAGAATAATCTAAAAATAAGCAGGCAGTGTACTACACATGCCTTGTGTTTTAAATCGGTATATGTGGTACTTGAATACTTCAGAATCAGTACATGTGAAATGGAAATGTGTATTGGTCTGGGACTGGTACTCTGTATGCATCCTCCTTTTCTGGAAAATAAAATTAAAAGATATTGTGCATACCAATAAGGAAACAACTGCATGTGAAGCTTGTACATGACTATGGTGGTTACATAACATAATATAGTATGATTTCTGGCCATTTTTTGTAGTCTTTCTTTCGGGTGGTTGGGGCTGTTTAGATCATTTTGTCAGAAATAGCCTGGGGGGGGGTCTCTGAAATGAAATGGCCTGTAGTTTACAGACACACCAGCAAATAAAGTAAGATTATGTGCAAGTTCTTGGCTATTGCAAATAAAGTAAGTTTATGTGCAAGTTCTTGGCTATTGTGATGTGAAAGAAATGCAACCATGGTGGTGATTTATTTCGCTTAAACATTGTAGGCTGAAAGCAGTTTCTCTGGGTAGGGAGTTGGGCTGGGGGCAATGCTTGTGTGAATAGCTGCAGTTCTGTCTACATTTTCAACAGTAATGTCGATTTCGCTCAAATAAGATCGACCAGAAGCTGAAGCTCTAAAATCTGAGTGGTTTGTATGTGGTGGGGGGGGGGCTGTCAAGGAATTTTTGTTAAACCATGTTTTATTGTAGAAAGTCTAGTAAGTAAAATTAATTTTAAAATTAAATGTATACTTGGCTGATGCGCACAAGCTGTGATAGTGAGTCTGTCAGCAAAATGAAAGTATGTAATGCAGTTGTTGGTATTTGTACTTTAATCCTGACCAGTAAAAAGCAGCTACTTGGTAATGGGAGGGGGGGGTGTTTGTGAATTCATTGAGGTGACTGCCCTTGTTTACTGTCCGTTATGGCTTTGCAAGATGACTGGGTAAAGTCTGCTGTTGGGAAACCCTGTAACTACCATTTCTGTGCAATGGACTAAATTAATGTTTTTTTGCTTTCTGATTTCAGAGGTTTTTGAGCCAGGTACTTTTGGTAGGCTGTTGGGATGGGGGACTTTGCTTCCCATCCAGATATTAAGCAAGCTGTCATGTAGCCAAGGCATTGAAATAGTTTTCTTTACCACTTCATTTTTGTTTTGATTGAACTCTCATAGTGATAGCTTGTTGGCAAACAGGGAAGCAGTGTATTTAAAATACCAGCTTTTGTGGTTTTGAGCATAGTGAAAGAATGCTAGCAAATGTACTTTTTCCTGTAAGAATAAATGTTTACACACTTTGCAGTCTAATGTCTTGAAATGAACAAATTTTAATGATTGACTAATGCAATGGATTAATACACTCCAGTGAATCATACTGGCTTCAGGCTACACCTGGCAAAACAATACTGTCTGAGGTAGTTAAACATTCATTTGGCCCTCCCCCAAGACCCACTTCAGATTGCACCAACTTTACAGAAAGGATGCAGATTAATTATACACAAGAGATAAGTAATTATACAGTGTGGAGAGACTCTTAACTTAAGAGCAGAATAACCCTTATTAGATTCTGGAAGATCAGAAGGCTAGGAATTCTATTCCCTCTCCAAAAATAGCAGCACATAGTAAATGGCTTTAAGTTATAAAATTTTCACACTCTCAAATGAAGTTGGAGACCGAGTGTCTACAGGCTGAATAGATTGGTAGTTACAACATGCAGAAACTGCTGACTTTTATGGGTTTATGGCAGTCCAGGTGTTTACCCTGCCCTGAGGATTAATGTTTCATGTGTTTGTTTTAGTGTACTTGTGATCATATTCAGTGGTTAACTTGGCAACAGCAAGCAGTCCAGTGACACACTTATCTTAAGTTAGCTGATGTGCTTCCCTCTTAACAAACTTGCACTGTAGTGTTATATTTTTCTTTGTTTTACTCTTAACATTTTCCCAGAACAAGATGTCTTGAGTGTAAATTATTTTTAGGGGGTGGGTCATTAGCACTACTACTGCACTTCTATATTGTCTGAGAGTAGCTATAATTATAAGAAAATGAAAAACATAATTAGGGTAGAATGCTTGCATTAGAATAATCTAAAAAAAGCAGGCAGTGTACTACACATGCCTTGTGTTTTAAATCAGTATATGTGGTACTTGAATACTTCAGAATCAGTACATGTGAAATGGAAATGTGTATTGGTCTGGGACTGGTACTCTGTATGCATCCTCCTTTTCTGGAAAATAAAATTAAAAGATATTGTGCATACCAATAAGGAAACAACTGCATGTGAAGCTTGTACATGACTATGGTGGTTACATAACATAATATAGTATGATCATTTCTGGCCATTTTTTGTAGTCTTCGGGTGGTTGGGGCATTTTAGGTCATTTGTCAGAAATAGCCTGGGGGGGGGTCTCTGAAATGAAATGGCCTGTAGTTTACAGACACACCAGCAAATAAAGTAAGATTATGTGCAAGTTCTTGGCTATTGTGATGTGAAAGAAATGCAACCATGGTGGTGATTTATTTCGCTTAAACATTGTAGGCTGAAAGCAGTTTCTCTGGGTAGGGAGTTGGGCTGGGGGCAATGCTTGTGTGAATAGCTGCAGTTCTGTCTACATTTTCAACAGTAATGTCGATTTCGCTCAAATAAGATCGACCAGAAGCTGAAGCTCTAAAATCTGAGTGGTTTGTATGTGGTGGGGGGGGGGGCTGTCAAGGAATTTTTGTTAAACCATGTTTTATTGTAGAAAGTCTGGTAAGTAAATTTTAAAATTAAATGTATACTTGGCTGATGCACACAAGCTGTGATAGTGAGTCTGTCAGCAAAATGAAAGTATGCAATGCAGTTGTTAGTATTTGTACTTTAATCCTGACCAGTAAAAAGCAGCTACTTGGTAATGGGAGGGGGGGGGGGTGTTTGTGAATTCATTGAGGTGACTGCCCTTGTTTACTGTCCGTTATGGCTTTGCAAGATCACTGTTTGGGTAAAGTCTGCTGTTGGGAAACCCTGTAACTACCATTTCTGTGCAATGGACTAAATTAATGCAGCCATTTGCAGTTCATTACTGTTTTTTGCTTTCTGATTTCAGAGGTTTTTGAGCCAGGTACTTTTGGTAGGCTGTTGGGATGGGGGACTTTCTTGTCGCCAGATGCCAGTGTTGGAATGAAATAACCATTTAGTGTTGTAATTCTGGCTTTGCAATGAGGGAGTAAGCAATATGCATACAGGCTGTGGGACTACAGTCTCTGTGCAGCAGATATATTTTAATGCTGGAAGGATCAAAGCAGAAAGTATAGTGGAGGCAATGGAATGACTGCCCCTGTTAGTCCTGCAAAGACAATGTAAACTGTGACAGTGTGTGCATCACAAATGCATTAATAGTCTTTAATCCTGGCAAGGCCAAGCCAGATAGTTGGTAGATCATGGCTGTGGCACTGTCAATGAATGTCAATGAAATGAGTGCTGTTTCTGAAGCTGTAAATCATTACATGTATACAACAGTGGCACTTAAATCATTTCTGCAATATCTTCATTTCAGAGTTGCAACAGCTCGACTACATTAACCAGAATGAGTGAACAGAGTGAGCAGAGTGTTACAGTGGCCTATCTGAAGTCTATTAATTTTAAAGAGTTGACTCTTAATGAGAAGTTAAGAATCAAGAGGACTGGAAGACCCACACCTGATTTGAAGATAGAGTCTGCAGGTACAAGTAGGTCAAGAACATACACACGCAGCTTCAACAGGTCAGTGTATGACAAACACACCTGGACCTGTGGTTGTGAGGAAACAAACCGCTTGTACTGCTTCCCATGTTTGTTACTTGGTGGAGAGGAAGCCTGGACATCAAAGGGTATGGATGACCTGAAGAGACTGGAAGAAAAGTCCAGAAGGCATGAAGTGTCTGCTAAACATCTAGACAACGAAATGAGTCTAGCAGTGTTGGGAACTGTGGATATCAGGTCTCAGTTAAGTAGTGGATACCAGTTATCAGTACAAAGACACAACAAGAAAGTGGATGACAACCGTCATGTTCTGTCTATTTTAATAGAATGCATGAAGACGTGTGGTGCACAAGAACTAGCTTACAGAGGTCATGATGAGTCTGAAGAGTCAAGGAATCCAGGAAACTTCCGGGCAATAGTAGAATTAGTCAGCCAGTTTGATAAGAAGTTGTCAGACCACATGACAGCTTCAACTGTTTTCAAAGGAACATCAAAAACTATTCAAAATGAACTCCTGGACTGCATGTTAACAGTATGCAGAGAAGAAATAAAAAAAGAGATTCATACTGCAAAATTTATAGCGGTAATTGCAGATGAAACCACTGATTTTGCTGACGTGGCAAATAGCTATTGTGTTCCGTTACATTGTCAATGGACAGGTGGTGGAACGTTTTGGGGATACTTTACACCACTTGGACAGACAGCACAACATATTGCTGTTGTGATAGAACAACAGTTGAAGGAAGTAGTGGGAGACCAGCATGAAAAAGTGATTGCTCAGAGTTATGATGGTGCATCGGTTATGAGTGGTATTCAGCATGGGGTCCAGGCCATCATAAGAGAAAAGTTTAAATATGCCTACTATGTACACTGCTACCCACCAACTTAATCTGGTAATGCAAAGAGCCGCACAACAGAACACTGAAGCAAGGATATTTCTTTCCACACTTGGTGGAATTCCAGCCTTTTTCAGTCGTTCAGCTCAAAGACAAGCTGCTCTGGATAATATAGTATCACGACGCATGCCAAGAGTGTCAGGAACACGGTGGAATTTTAACATCCGTACTGTAAATGCAGTGTACGAGAACTTGGAGTCGCTGGAAGAGTGCTTTGATTATTTGTGCAGGAATCCTACATCTGGTGCAGCAACTGTACTGGAAGCAAATGGGCTACTGCAATCACTTGAAAATGACCAATTTAAATTTTGGCTTGCTGTCTTCCATTGTATAATGCCCCATGTTGATATTCTGTACAGGCAACTTCAGTGTCGTACCACAGATGCAACTGCTGTTGAAAAGGATGTACATACATTTTTGGATGCAATTGACCGTGTCAGATCGGGTATCGATGGTATTGCAGAACAGTACCTACATACAGAGAACATCCAGTCAAAGCGTGACGAGGGCCATCTGCTTCCCAACCACTGCATGAGACCTTATCAATTGCTGCAAAGGAAGTGTGTGATGTCATAAGGTTCCAGGCAACATCACGATTTCAACAAACTGGCCATCTTCAAGCTTCTCAGTTACTTCTGCCTGGAAAGTTTTCAACATACATAAGAGAGTTTCCAGAAAATCTGTTCACAGGAACAATGGACAGCTATCCATTCCTGATGAGGGGACCACTTAGAACAGAACTTGGAGTGGTGTATCAACGTGAAGACTTTAAAGCAGCTGGCAGTGCAGTCAAGATGTTACAATTCTTGTTGGACAACTCCTTAACCCATGTGTTTTCACAGACTTACAAAGTGTTGTTAATTATAGCCACCACACCAATGTCAACTGCTGAGGCAGAAAGGTGTTTCTCAACACTGAAAAGGATTAAAACATTTCTTCGTTCTACAATGGGGCAAGACAGATTGAATGCTTTGGCTATGCTTTCCATAGGAAAGGAGTTAATGCGGAGTATACCCAACTTCAACCACAGAGTGATTGATTATTTTGCACAAAATAAAGAGAGACGAATGGACTTTATCTATAAGTAACGGAACACCATACAGAAGAACACGAGGCACTTATTTGGTACTATACTAGTACTACAAGCACTTATGTAACCCAGCCACTGGGGATGCACAAGCTAGTGCATTTCTTCGTGCCGGTCCCAAGCCCGGATAAATGGGGAGGGTTATGTCAGGAAGTCTGGGCATCACCACATATAACCTCCTGACAAAATTTTGTGGGAAAATACAGATTTTGATACAGGATTGGTCGAGGCCCAAGTTAACCATCACCACCACCAGTACTACCCTTTACCAAAAGGGTGCTGGCAGAAATTGGGGGGAGGCTACTGTTGGCTCTAGAAGAGGGGGAAGGCAGAAATTGGGGGGAGGCTACTGTTGGCTCTAGAAGAAGGGGAAGGCATGCCCAAAGGTTATGTGATTTGGACATGTGCTGAGGGATGCTACTAGGTATATTGGGAGAAGGATGCTAAGGATGGAGCTGCCAGGGAAGAAAAGAGGAAGGACTTGTAATTAGATTTATGGATGTGGTAGAGGAAGTGATGTGGTGACAGAGCAAGATGCAGAGGACAGGAACCAATGGAAACAGATCTGATGTGGCAAACCCCTAACTGGAACAAGACTGCAAGCACCTATTTGGAACCAGCTGGGGTCATGTGAATATTATTTGCTTTGGGAAACTTAAAACTGTCCCTTTGAGCCTCCATGAAAAGGAGTTGGGAGAAATCCAGTATGACCTGATGTGTGTTCCAGACCACAGCTTCTAAGGTGCACGACAGCTTCTCAGGTGCAGAAACGTGAGTATGAACTACTGTTTGCAGTATACAGCAGAGGTAAGTGTTCAAACCAATGTGTGTATAACAATGTGTGCTGTGTAGACTATTCAGCATGTGCCATACTGACTGAGCATTTATTTCATGTAAATAAGTATGTGAAGCATTGATCCCATTGCACCCCGTCTTGTTAGCCACACCCATCTTGGCCACACCCCGTCTTGTTGGCCACACCCGTCTGGCCACACCCCGTCTTGTTGGCCACACCCATCCAGCTGTCTCCTGCAGCCCCCCTATGATTTGAAGTCACCAGCCGCCACTGAGTAGAGGGAAATCTCTAGTACATGAGACCTGAGTAAGAGGTACCAAACTTGTCACAGTTAAAAATGCGGCTATACGAATGGTTTTAGACTTGTGTGGTTTGGCTTTCTGAAAGAATCTTGGATTTAGTGGGAATGAGCGAAAAGTGTATAGAAGTCCTGTGGATGTTTCTGGATTATAGCATCCTTGGGATGTCCCCCAAAAGAAGGATCAAGGAAAATAAATAGTTGCATTTAGCACTAGACAGGGCTTCAGATAGAAGCAAAACTTTTCCCAGTTTTCCTTAAATGAAAATCGTCCATGCTACAACTTGACAGAGGGAGAACTTGTGTTGCATCACACAAAAAATAACTGAGACTGTCCACTATAGAAACAGTTTGCCTGGGAATATGCTTTGTTATTAGAAAGCAGTTGTTTGACAGCCCAATTCCCAAATCCTCATTGTTTCATGACAAAGGGGATAAGAGAGTGTTCCTCTTTATTTGGACTACCATAACACTGCTGTGGCTATTGTGCCTTGGGTAGAAGCCTTTAAAAGCTTGAAAAGTAAGAAGAGCTGTCCGAATCTTCACAACACTGATGCACAAACTGCATTCAGTTGTAATCAAACACTTTCAACAGTCTGTCCATTGACAATGTTCCCACCTATGTTAGAAGTTTCCATAGTATCAGGTACGAGAGATAATAATGAAAAAGGTGTTCCCTGTGGTCAGGTCTGGCATATACAATAACTACTTCAGATGTTCTCTAGAAGCGTTGACTATCCTGACATGAATGAACATTGTGTCCTATGACTGTGATAACTGCATCCTCAAAGGCCACTGAAGAAATCCCAGCTGAAGACTTATCCGAAAGCCACCTATGAAGAAGAAAAATAAAGAAACGGGAAAGCTCACAATCATAATGGTAAATACAGAGAAGTGTTGGTACAACAGTAAGTTGATCAAGATTTGACACACAAATGGCTATGGTAAGGTGAATGTAAACCAAAAGATGAAAGGTTAATACAGCAGCCCAAGACAATGGATGTCTACATACTGGTTTACAAAATCTCTAGAAAAACATGGAAGACACAGGTTCTGTAATACAGAACTAGAAACAATTACATCTTGTTGCTGGTTATGGTATACTCATAACTGATGTTCTGTACAGTTAAAGGAACAATAATGAAGTAAGACACTACACTCGGGACTGTGTAAGCACTACAAGCACTAGAAACATAAACCACAAAGAAATAATGAAAATGAAGAAGTTCTGATAACATGGCATCATCCAGTAACAGCAGTCAAGAAAGCAGAAGCAAGAAAACCAGATATTGTAGCAGAAGGGGGGGAAAAACAATGGTCTCATTTATTTTATTTATTTTTATTTATTTATTTATATGACATTTTTCAACTGAGATGGTCCAACTGAACATAACCCTTTTTCAGTGGAGGCCAGGGGAGAAAATCTCCACAAAAACAACAGTAAGAATGAAATGAGACACAGTACAAGACAAATATTTACAAGAAATTTAACAATATCAGCAGTAATAATGATAACTATAAAAAATAGAGTAAGAAGATAGAGAAGATAATATAGAAACAAAAGGAAGGCAGTAGGAAGAAAGCAGAGCTAGAGTAGGGGAGGAGTTCAAGTATGATGATTACAGAGACAAGACCAGGTACTATTTGGATGCAGTTTTACTGTTTTAATAAATTCATAAACACTGGAGATATTTCTCAAGGGCAGTGGAAGTTTGTTCCAATGGGAGACAAGAGAAGAGCTGAAGAGATACTGTCCAATAGATTTATTAGGTTTATAAATTTGAAGTAAGTGTTGATCACAGCTTCTGAGAGATTGGGGGTGTAAAGATAGATAAGTGCTGAGAGACTAGGGCAGTTGTGGGGTTTATTCACTATGGAACGAATAACTCGAAGTTGAGATAATAAGAGTTGGTTAGGAAACTTGAACCAGTTAAGTATCCTCAGAGCAAGGCAATTATGAGATTTAAAAGACAGGTTACCAGTGAATCCGGCTACTTTATTGTAGGTAGATTCTAGTTTGGAAAGAAGAGAAGACTGTAGATTAGTTAGGATTTGTGAGCCATAAAAGAGATTAGGAAGAAGATAGGCATGGGCAAGTGAGATTCTATTGTCAGGGGTGAGGAACATTTTATTTCTATACAATAAACCAAGCTTTTGGTGAGTTTTCTTAATACAGTGATGTACATGTAAATCAAATTTGAGCCGATCATCTATGGCACACCACGGAGCTTAGTATGAGTTTCAGGGGAAAGGAAAGTATTATTTAGTGAGGAGATGGTAAATGATGATTTTAGACGGTTAAGGGGTTCTGGAAGGAAAAGGAGGGGTTTTGTTTTTTAGGGTTAAGAATGAGTTGATTGTTAGCCATGATTCAGTAAGGTTAAATGATTTTTGTGTGATAGATAGTAGATCTGTAGGGTTATCAGCAAAAGAGATAATAGTGGAGTCATCAGCAAACTGAATGGGGGAGGACTGGGGACAAGATTGGTATAGTTGGTTAGTAAAGATGTTAAAAATAAGGGGACCAAGAACTAAGCCTTGAGGAACACCCATATTAATAGAGAGAAAGGGAGAGAAAGTAGATAGCCATTTCACCGATTGTATCCTGTCAGTAAGGTAGCTGTTGAACCAAGAGATAGTAGAAGTGGATAAGGTGAGTTGGGCTAGCTTGGAGAGGAGAATGGAGTGGAAGACTGGAGTGGGAGACAGTTTCTAAGGCTTTAGAAAGATCTATGAAGAGGCAGGACACAGGTTTATTGTTATCTTTAGCTAAGCAGATAGAGTTGATAAAAGAGATGAGAGCAGTAGTTGTAATGTGGTAAGGGAGAAATCTATGCTGGGTAGGGGTAATTGGGCTTTCTTGGATAAGACAGGTTAAGAGTTCTTTGTGAACACAGTGTTCAAGAATTTTGGAAAGAGGAGAGAGGATTGCTATAGGTCGATAATTAGAGGTTCAATAGAATTCCCTCCCTTGTGGATTGGTATGATATGGGATTTTTTCCAAATAGCGGGGACAGTTGATTCTCTAATGGAGCGATTAATAAGGATAGAGACAGGATATGCTATAGAATTAGCTGCAATCTTAAGGAAGTAAGGTGGCAGTTTATCAACAGAGAGTGGACATGGTTTTAGTTTAAAGAGAAGGTTTTTAATATAGTTAGTAAGAATTGTTTTTAATGAGAAGGGGGAGTTGCGAGGTTGAGGGGTGGTAGGAGGTGAAAGATTAGGTGGGTTGGACGTTTGCATGAGCTTACTGATAGTATCAATGAAGTATGAGTTAAAGAGAGATGCAGTTTCAACTGGAGTGGTATTAGGACATAGGTTGGGAGTTTTCAAGGATTGCCAGGGTGGAGAATATGGTTAACAGTCCTCCAGAATTTTTTGCGGTTTCTAGATGAAGGAGTTTGGTGAGTGAGATAGTAGTTCTTCTTATCAATAACAATGTGCTTTTAAGTCAGATTACGAAGTTCCCTATATATTTGGAACTTAGTGGGAGATTTTGATTTGGTCCAGAGTTTCCATGCATTGTCCCTTTTATGAATAAGAGGCAGTGTAAACTTAAAAAGCCAAGGGAACATTGAGATTTAACTCTGTCAGATCTGGGAGGGGCATGAGAATCAAGAGTATTACGGAAGATATAATTAAATTGAAATACAGCATCATCCAAAGTTGGGAAAGAGAGAAAAGACCAATCAATAGCTTGGAGAGAGTTGTTAAAAATGTGAGGGTCAAAATTAGTTAGCTTGCGACATTCAATAATTTTATGAGGTTGAGACTGATGGGAATAAAATCTTTGCATACATACAGGACTGTGATCACTTAGGGAGTCAAGGAAGGATATGGAGTAGTGATAGAGGTGAGGATTAGCTACAAGAATCCAATCAATGATGGAGCTGGTGTTAGTAGGCTTATGATGAAAAGTAGGAGTAGAGACAAGTTGAGTGTAGCCACATAGGTTTAGATTAGAAGCAGGACAGTTAGGGCAGATGGTATACCAACTAATATTGACATCACCAACTATTATGATCTCGTTGGATAAGTTATCAAACATCCAATGAAGAATCTCTTCTAATAATAAAATAATATTTCCGGGGGAATATAGATGGCAACAATTGTTAAGGTTTTGTGTTTAAGTTTGTAATCAGCAATGATAAGTTCTGCTGGGTGAAAAGAGGGATGATGTATGGAAGAGAGGGTTAGGGTCAGGAGATCTGAGTATACATTGGCAACACCTCTGCCTTTTTTATATGTTCTGTCATGACGTATAATGTTGTAATCATAAGGAAGAAATTCACTGTCATTGTTATATGGTTTTAGCCATGTTTCAGACTGAGTAACAATATTTGGAGAATATTGGTCTACCCAAGAGTGAAAGTCAGATGTCTTATTGAGGATACTGTGAATATTAATTGCAGTGAGGGTTATGTGAGTGCAAGGTAGTTTGATAGCAAGAGGAAATAAAGGATGGCTTAATAGTGGGGCCTGGGTTAGGATGAATATCCCCTGAGAGTAGTAGAGTGTTGAAAAAGAAGAGTAATAAAGGGAGAGAAACAGCGGATTTTGTTCTTGATTCTATCAAATGGAGAGGTCATGAGAGGTAGTTTGATTTTAGGGAGAGTAATACAGCAATCAAAAAGGTTAATTTTATTTGCAAATGATATATGTTATAATTGATAAATTCAGAGGAGGACATTTTGGTGTTGCAGAATATTTTAAGACAGTTTCAAGTCATTTTGTGATATAAAATAAATATAAATCAAAGGCTATTTCAATTAACTATTTAATAATAACAATAATAATAATTATGATTATTACCATTTGCTAACCAGGTACTCCTACAGACCGCACTGTCTTTTTCAGTCTGGTTTTGTGGCTTGCTCAAGGTCACACAGTTGGCATGAAACTGGTTGAACAACACCCACATTTATCGTGACACAAGAAGTATTTAGGTGTATGGATTAAAAAAGGATTTTGTTATGGCAGCCAAGGATATGTGAATAACTGGGTAACTACAGCAGAGCTAGTAAGGGAGACTGCTAGAAAGGTACTTGGTGTGACATCTGGACAGAGGAAGGAGGACAAGGAGACTTGGTGGTGGAATGAGGAAGTACAGGAGAGTATACAGAGAAAGAGGCTGGCGAAAAAGAAGTGGGAATGTCAGAGAGATGAAGAAAGTAGACAGGAGTATAAGGAGATGAGGTGCATGGCAAAGAGAAAGGTGGCGAAGGTTAAGGATAAGGTGTATGAAGAGTTGTATGAAGGTTGGACACTAAGGAGGGAGAAAAGGACCTGTACCGAGTGGCTAGGCAGAGGGACCAAGCTAGTAAAGATGTGCAGCAGCTAAGGGTGATAAAGGATAATGAGGGAAATGTACTCACAAGTGAGGAGAGTGTGTTGAGCAAATGAAAAGAGTACTCCGAGGGGCTGATGAATGAAGAGAATGAGAGGGAGAGACGGTTGGATGATATGTGGATAGTGAATCATGAAGTGCAGTGGATTAGCAATGAGGAAGTAAGGATAGCTATAAAGAGGATGAAGAATGGAAAGGATGTTGGTCCAGATGACATACCTGTGGAAGCATGGAGGTGTTTAGGTGAAATGGCATTGGAGTTTTTAACTAGATTGTTCAATGAAATCTTGGAAAGTGAGAGGATGCCTGAGGAATGGAGAAAAAGTGTTTTGGTACCGATTTTTAAGAATAAGGGTGATGTGCAAAGCTGTAGTAACTACAGAGGGATTACACTGATTAGTCACATCATGAAGTTATGGGAAAGAGTAGTGGAAGCTAGGTTAAGAAGGAAGGTGATGATTAGTGATCAGTGGTATGGTTTCATGCCAGGAAAAAGCACTACAGATGTGATGTTTGCTCTGAGAGTGTTGATGGAGAAGTACAGACAAGGTCAGAAGGAGTTGCATTGTGTCTTTGTGGACTTAGAGAAATCATATGACAGGGTGACTAGAGAGGAGTTGTGGTATTGTATAAGGAAGTCGGGAGTGTCAGAGAAGTATGTAAGAGTGGTACAGGATATGTGCGAGGGTAGTGTGACAGCAGAGAGGTCTGCGGTGGGAGTGATGGATGCATTTAAAGTGGAGGTGGGATTACATCAAAGATCAGCTCTGAGCCCTTTCTTATTTGCAATGGTGATGGACAGGTTGACAGACGAGATCAGACAGGAGTCCCCGTGGACTATGATGTTTGCAGATGACATTGTGATCTGTAGTGAGAGGAGGGAACAGGTGGAGGAGACCCTGCAGAGGTGGAGATATGCTCTAGAGAGAAGAGGAATGAAGGTCAGTAGGACTAAGAATATATGTGTGTGAATCGGAGGGAAGATAGAGGAATGGTGAGGATGCAGGGAGTAGAAGTGGCAAAGGTGGATGAGTTTAAATACTTGAGATCAACAGTTCAGAGTAATGGTGAGTGCATAAGAGAGGTGAAGAAGAAAGTACAGGCAGGATGGAGTGGGTGGAGAAGAGTGTCAGGAGTGATTTGTGATAGACGAGTACAGAGTACGAGTGAAAGGGAAGGTCTACAAGAGGGTAGTGAGACCAGCTATGTTATATGGGTTGGAGACAGTGGCACTGACAAAAAGGCAGGAGTCAGAGCTGGACGTGGCAGAGTTAAAGATGTTAAGATTTGCACTGGGTGTGATAAGGGTGGACAGGATTAGGAATAAGTATATTAGAGGGTCATCTCAGGTTGGAAGGTTTGGAGACAAAGCCAGAGAGACAAGATTACATTGGTTTGGACATGTGCTGAGGAGGGATGCAGTATATATTGGGAAAAAAGATGCTAAGGATGAAGCTGCCAGGTAATAGGAAAAGAGGAAGGCCTAAGATAAGGTTTATGGATGTGGTGAGGGAAGATATGCAGGTGGTTGGTGTGACAGAGCAGGATTCAGAGGACAGGAAGAAATGGAAATAGATGATCCGCTGTGGTGACCCCTAACGGGAGCAGCTGAAAGAAGAAGAAGAAGCCAAGAATATGTCAGAAAAGAGTTAAAAGATAGTACAAAAACTGAAAAGCTAGAAGCTCAGAATTATGAATACGGATACTAAAATACAAACTGTGCCTTTAATTATTTATGCAAGTCAGGTTCACCTTTATTGACCACTGAAGTTGTACGTGATAAATTAATACAGAGTTCTAGGTATTTATTTCGGTGGGGAACAGAGCAAGATTTAAGTGGGATAAGTTGATTTTCTTCACTGAATAAGGTGGTCTACGGTTACGTTAGAGCTACACAGTTAAGACTCATATACATAACACAAGCAGAAGGTTATAAACCAAAGTGCAAACTTTGATGATGATGTGGGGGGTGTCTGGGGGAGTTTGAGAAGTTAGGATACAGTTAGACTTTGAATGCAGGTCCTTAAGGAAAATACAATTATAAGATTCTATATGGTTATTAAACTTGCAGAAAACATTCCAAGAACTAAGAGATTACAGGAATGGAGAAATGAGTTTGTCATTAGAGATGACAAGTAGGAGTACAGAAAATAGGCAAGAGAGGGTGATATTTACCACATAAAATTAGCAAAGGAAGGAGTAAATAACTACAGAGACAGAGACAGAAAGAGAAAGGCAGCTGAACTGGACTAGGTCAAACAGAAGTTTGGACTGTAAAATTGCTGACTGAATGTTGCCATCATCCCCAGGGTTGATGAAGTCTATAAAAGACTAAGATTACGCTACCTGATGTACCACAGAATGAACGGACGCAAGCTTGTCTGTGAGCAATCAGGCCTTTCAAGTAACTGTTCAGAATGCAGCCTATAACTGTAAGTAGTTGTAAAGGTTTTTGGTGAGGCTTTGGAATAATGAATGTGAGTCCTAAGAATTAGAAAAGTCTAGTCTGGTACTCCTGAGCAGTTATGATTCTACAGTAACAGCAACAAGGAGCCACTTGCTGAGTACATCTTGCAGCCACAAATTTTTTGTAACCATAGATATGCTTCTGGTGAACACCATGGAAGCAGATATGAGGCCAGAACTTGAAATGAGCAACTCCAGTCCAGAAGCAAACACTCCTCCTGGACTTCTCAGTAATCTTTATGTAGAGGAAGTCAGACTGGAGGTTCAAACAGCACATGTCTTAACCTTTAGCTTGTGATGGAATCAAGTCATGTGTGACTTTTAGTTTACTGACCCCCAACGCAAATGTAGCTGAAGTACAAACACACTTCAAGAAACTAGCCATAGTCTTTGATTATTTTTTGTGATGTTCTTTCTGTCTCAGTGTCTGCTGGTCATCAAGCATATCTCAAATGGATTCAATTTCATGTGCTCTTCTGTGATGAGGAATCCCTGGATCCATGGAGGTCACAGTCATCTGAACAGGCCATCATTCAGGCAGCCATGAGAGATGCTGGTTTCCTTGCCAGCATCCTGGCTATCAGGACATTTCATAAGAATGGCTTTGAATGGTCTTACAACACCTCCTGGTCTGGGGGAAAGAGCTCCCTGCATTACTGCAGGGATGCACAGTGCCATTCCTGGGGGCCCACAACACCTTCTCCCTGCCAGTGTATGTCTCCATACACTCACTAATGAGGCTAACACCAGACAGAGGCTTGGTAGGCTGACAGCCTGATCTCAGGATGCCTGCACCACTCCTCTTCTGATGGGCTGTGGCAGTATGAATCCTGTTCTACCCCACTCTCCCCACTGGATTGGTCAGCCCAACCTCCACTTCCAGTTTTGTCTTCAACTATATTTTCAAGAAAAGAACTGTTGTGTAAGTAAAATTTGCCATAACAGTAAATGTTCTAGCAGATCATTTTTGCAGTAGCCTAAGCTTTATGGGATGATCCCCAAAGCTCTGTCATCCTGGCCGGTTGCAGGTGAGTAGGACCTATATAGCATAAACTACTGCAACAGTGAACTCTTTCTGAACACTTGTTTTTTTTTTAATCCATTTTAATCTATTTTAGTGCGTTATGACTGTGTTCTCAATGTTGTTTTTAGTGATGTAGACTTGATGTGTTATGAACCAATGCAATACACACAAATCTACCTTAAATAGAAAGTACAGTTGTGTACACTTACCATAAATGTAGATGTTCGAGTGTATTCACTGTTGCAGTCATTACAATTGTGTTATCCTGCTGGCAGGCTACCCTCAGTCGGCCTGAATTCCAAAGTCTAGGTCCGGCACCAGTTGCTGTCGCCTCTTTCCTGACGTCAGTGTGCCAGGGGTATAAAAGTTGCAGCCGATGCCATTTTCTTCAGTGTTTCTTGCCCCAGATGTCAGGTGCCCCCAAAAGGGTAGGCTAAAAATATGTCAATAAAACATGCATGCACATCTACAAGCAAATACACCACATAGGTTGTATAGAATACAGAAGTACAGATAAGTTTCAGCAAAGAAAAGGGGGATGGCAGGTGGGTAAACTGGACTGCAACAGTGAATACACTCGAACATCTACATTTATGGTAAGTGTACACAACTGTACTATGTTTTTCATGTTTCACTGTTGCAGTCATTACAATTGGGTTAAATCCCAAAGCTAAGGTTGGGAGGCTGGAGCTAAATAGCATTAGGGGCGGCTATTAGGCCCTGCAGAACTGCAGTGGCAAAGCCTGCCCTGGATTTAGAGTAGAGTGGTAAGTGATAGTGCTTTGTGAAGGTATGCACTGAACTCCAAGTAGCAGCCTTTAAAATGTCTTTGGTTGGTACTCCCCTGAGGAAGGCTGCTGAAGTGGCTGCTCTGGTTGAATGTGGCCTAATGCCCTTAGGTACTGGCTTGCCATGATGTGAATAGCAGAAACGAATGCAGTGGTCTATCCACTTTGAAATAGTCTGCTTTGAGATAGCCTTTCCCTGTGATCCTGCAGCATATGCCACTAGTAATTGCTCTGTCTTTCTGAAAGCTTTGGTTCTGTTCAAATAGAAGCATAGCTGTCTGTGTATGTCCAAAGAATGCAGAATTCTCTACCCCTTATTCTGTAGGTTTGGATAAAAAGTGGGCAGATGAACAGTTTGGTTAAGGGCCACACTGGAAACTACCTTAGGCATAAATGTCGAGTTTGTCCTCAGAGAAACCCTGGCTGGATAAAAAATGGTAAAAGGTTCCACAGCCATGTGTGCCTGTAGCGTCTTGCAGAAGTTACTGCTAGGAGCAGAGCTGTTTTCCAAGATAAAAACTTTATATCAGCTGCAACGGCTGGCTCAAAAGGAGGCAGGGTGAGTTTTTCTAAGACATAATTGAGGTCCCATGCAGGTATTGGAGATCTCCTTGGAGGCCTTACATTTTTGGCCCCTATGAGGTACTGCCTTAATAAAGGATGAGAAAAGATTGGTGGCTCTGTATTGTAATGAGCCGAAATGGCAGAGGCATGACATTTTATTGATGAAAAAGACAGGCCTTTGTCCAGCATCTCAGTCAAGTTCATAGGTTCATAGGTTGGTACTAGTCTATCAGACCTAGGGCCTATACAAGCCTAGCCATAACAATTCCCTGGCTATTTCTTCACACACTATGTTTGGTACAGCTGTTTCAATTCCTTGTGCCTGTTTCCAAGCACAGAATCTCTTCCATTTTCAAGCATAGGATTTTCCAGTACTAGGCCTCCTGGCCTCCAAAATGACATCCATCACCGCTTTAGTGAGAGGTGTGTTTTGTGTGACTACATTATCCGCCATGCTGCCAGATTTAAGGTCTTGAGTTGGCTGTGCAGGATCTGATTGTTCTGCTGGGACAGTAGATGAGGCACTTGAGGTAAGATCCAGGCTGGGCAGTGAGCCAAGTTCCTTAGGACTGAATACCAGTACTGGCGTGGCCAGTCTGGGGCAAAAAGTATCATTTTCAGCTTTTCCTGTCTGACCTTTAGGAGTACCTTAGGGAGGAGAGGCAGAGGAGGAAAGGCATATACTGTTAAGTTTTTCCAGCTGAAAGAAATGGCATCCACTTTCCATGCTTGTCTGTGATAAGTCCTTGTGCAGAATCTCTTTAGTTGGTAAGTCAATGCTGTGTCCCACAAAGTCATGGCTCGTCTGCAAAGGGGGTAGGAATGGGTGCCTCCCTGCTTGTTTATGTACCACATGACCGTGGTATTGTCTGTCTTTATCAGTAGTTGTCCCGGATGAAGTAGGTCCTTGAAGGCTGTCAGGGCATTTTGAACAGCTAGCATCTCTTTTTGATTGATATGTAGATGCATTTGGTTTGTGGACCATGTGCCTTGAATACATCTTCCTGCCATGTGGGCTCCTCAGGCATAATCCGATGCATCTGTTGTTAATGTCTGTGTGGCTGTGGGTAGAGTGAATGGCTGTCCCTTGTTCTGGTGACAGGCCTTCGCCCACCATCGAAACTCTTGTTGTAGGCAGGGAATGAGAGTAACTATTGTTTCCAGGCTGTGTCAATGTTGAGTCCAAACACTTTTTAGGTACCATTGAAGTTTCCTCATATGTAGTCTTGCATATGGAATTAGTAGAATGCAGGATGCCATGAAGCCCTTCTTGCAGATAACTGGACCTTTGTTGCCAACAGTTTGAAATAGGTAGTCAGTTGTCTTCGTTTGTCGGGCGTGAGATAAGCCATCTGGGCAGTTGTATGTAAGCTTGCACCCAGGAATATTATCTCTTGAGAGGGTACTAGTTTTGATTTCTGTTCGTTGACTGTGTACCCTAGGCATGGTAGTAATCTCTTTACAAACGCCAGATGCTGTAGTAGAATGTCCTTGTTCTCTGCTTGAATAAGGCAGTCGTCCAAGTAAGGATATATTTGTAGTCCTCTTTGTCTGCAGTATGCAATTACTGGTGCCAGCCAATTTGTGAAGACCCTGGGCGCAGTAGATAAGCCAAAGGGCAGTGCAGAGAATTGGTAGTGCATTGAGCCAGCTTTGAATATGAGGTATCTTCTGCATGTTTGTCTGATTGGGACATGCAGGTATGCCTCTTTTAGATCTAAAGTCACAAGCCAAGCCTTCTTGCCCAACATGGGCAGAAGCTGCTGTAGAGTCAACATTTTGAATTATGGAATATCCAGGTATGTGTTTAGAATAGATAGGTCCAGTATTGGTCTCCAGGCTTTGTCCTTTCTGGGTACCAAGAACAGTCTTGAATAGAATCCTTGTCCCTGCTCTTGCTCTGGTACTTGTTGAATGGCCCTCATGTCCATGAGGGATGAAACTTGTTTTTGTGCCTCTGCCTATTAACTGCGTGGCAGGTCTGGCATACTGTGCGGCCTTGGCAGGGTATGAAAGTGGAACCTGTAGCCTTGTGATACTATATTTAGAACCCATTTGTCCTGGGTGATCATGTGCCAATTTTGTGAAAAAAGTGCTAGTTTTTCCCCCAAAAGGGCTGCCAAAAGATAAGTGCTTGGTGCTGGAAGGGGAAAGTCATTGAGACTGTTTCCTGTATGGCTGTGATTTTTCCTCTCCGCTCTTGGAGGTAGAAGCACCCCATTGTTTAGGCCTGTATGAGCCTTGGGGCTGTGATCTGCCTCTGGGGAGTCTATATCTGCCTCTTTGTGGCCTACTGGACACTGGAAATCTGCTAAATCTGGGAGGCTGTATCTGCAAGAAATCCTTGACTGTTTGCATAGATTTAGCTTTGTCCTCCATTTTCTTCAACACCTCTTTTGCTTTAACACCAAACAACGTATCATGCTGTAATGGAGCTTTAACATGACCCAGCAGATTCTGTTCTTTTAACCAAGCATGCCTCCTAATGACAGAACCTGTAACAGCGGCCCTGCAGGAGGCCTCTAGAGAATCAAAACCACATTGCCAAGTATGCTTTCCAACTTGTTCAGCTGCATGCAATACATCCTGCATTTCTTTGTTGTCTGTACATTCTGAATTTGTTGACATTTTCTGTTTAAGCAATGACATAAGATATTGCTGATATTTAAGCATATGAAATTGGCACTTTAAGGCTCTTACAGCCAAGGGAGTAGAAGTATAAATCTTTTTACCCCATCTGTCTAGGGCCCTAGAATCCCTATCAGAGGGGATAGGGTTTTTTTGCAGTAGAAGCCTTGACCCCTTTGGGACCCTGAGAGATGGTTTCTGGGTCAGAAGCAGGGTTTTTATAAAGAAATTTTTGTGAATCAGGAACTCTATAGTATCTGTCTGGCTTAAAAGGAGATGGTGGTAAAGAGTCTGGAGATAGACTGGACTCTGAAAATACATCATCTACAATGTCTAAAACAGGTGGGATAGCAAGGGGCCTGTGCTGAGGCAATAAAAGGAAATCTTTGTGCCTTTTCTTGGATTCAGAATATTCTTGGCTCTCCCAGTGGAAATGCTCCCTCATAGTATGCAGTGTCTCCCCAAAAGAATAATCCTCAGGAGGGAAGGCTGAAGGGATAGATTCTTCAGCATCAGAATCCTTATAGGGAGGAAGAGAATATTCCTGTTCAGAGGAGGAATCAGAGGAAATGGAAACCTGGTCTTAAAATTCGTATTCTAACTCTTGCCTAGGCCTCTTATCAGGAACTGCGAACTGCTTTTGCTTCGGGCACCACGAGGCAAGAAAGACTGAAGAAAATGGCGTTGGCTGCAACTTTTATACCCCTGGCGCACTGACGTCAGGGAAGAGGCAACAGCAACCGATGCCGGACCTAGACTTTGGAATTCAGGCCGACTGAGAGTAGCCTGTCAGCAGGATAACCCAACTGTAATGACTGCAACAGTGAAACACGAAGAACATCGGGTTAAGCATGTCTTGATAATAGTTTTTTTGGGGGAAGCAGACAAAGATCATCTGGAAGTAGCTTTTTTTTTTTTTTAACAGAGTAAAAAGAAATAGACTTTTAAACTGCTATTACTGAATTATTTGCTTTATTTTTTTAATTTAACTTTTCTTTTTTGAATAAGGAAAGATGGCAATGAATTAAGGGCATAATGAAGTGATTGGATGAGAAGAAATGTAAACCATTACATTTAATGTTAAAAAAGAAGAGTACCCAAGCTACGTAGAAATGGGTACACACACACACACACACGTAAATGTACATACATATATGTGTGTCTGTGTATGTACATACCTATATACATATGTGAGTGTGTGTGTGTTTGCACGCCTGTGCATATCTGTGAGGCAGACAAAGTAAAAACAGGGAATGTGAATAATGTGTCAAAAAAGTCAGTAAAAGATAAACTTTATGTTTATACTTAACAGAAAGACAATGTATGTGGGTTTACGCTTTATATTGGTTTTAGTGCTTAGCTTTTTTTAATCTGACTGAATAGACAGAACAGATGAAACACATAACAGAACTGATAATATCCAAGGCAATAGCTTCCATAACATGACAGTTACCATGAGATGATAATTACTGTTTAAAAAAAACTGTCTCCTTCAGAATCTTAACAGCTTTTTAATGCGTACACTTATGTGAAGTCATTCTATAACTTGTGGTCCAATCACTGGGAAAAAAGCCACAGAAGGTACTTAAGAATAATTAACAGCTAGATAACATGAAGACCATATCCAATCTGATAAAGGGTTGAACTCATTAGCAGGGGCAGTTAAGCATGTAATTTTGAGTTTTAAGATGTCATTTCTACTTGTATCACAAAAGTGTCTCAGTCCATTAGTTATAAAAATGCCGAACTTCAAGCTGTTTGAAAAGTACACATATTAAGAAACAGTAAGACACTTTGGAAGGAAACTTCATGATTACAGACGGGGAAATAACCACTTTGCTAGAAAATGTACACTTTAATGTATGGAAAGAGATAAGATACACGGCAACAAGGTGACATAGGTTCTAAAGAAAACAGAAGCATACCCCTCAACTATCCAGATTTATGCCTCATATTTTTCGGTCTGCTCCTCTAAAATCCATGGCTTTCTGGCAAATCATTGAGGCTCAAAGTTACTAAATAATGAGAAATATTTCAGCTTTGTTTCAGACTTCGAATATTTCAAAAAATGCATTTAATGCAAAACCTGTTACTCTGGAAAATTTGTAAGAGCAATACCTAAAATCTGTTCCTGATCTTGGGTCTTGAACGGAAAAGAAGCTACTCTTGTATACCACAGGGAGACAACAATTAGCAAACAAAGCCATGCCTGAACTAGTTCAGTTTGAATACAAGGTTAGAAAGTGAATAAACTGGACTAATATAAAAGACAAGATACTGTAATCTATTGCTCAAAATGCGCATAAGCAATTGAAGAGAGGAGCAAATGGTTTTTAATAATTTCTAAATTGCTGAAATAAGCTATCACTTAAAATAATGTTAGACCCCTCTCTAATAAAATAAAAAAAAAACAATGGCAGTTATATAGAGTAACAGAAAATTCTAAGACAGGATAAAGGAGGCTTCTTAATGCTTGATAACATTATGACACCACAACCAAGCCTCCTCTTCTGCTCCGAAATAACACAACAACTGGGATCCAAATGGATGTAGTACTGTTACTTCAATAACAAAAATAAACATGTAATGAAACGTTCACTTTATTCTAGCATCGCGGTGTAACTACCTTCAAGGAATAAAACAGTTACAAAAACCTTACCTTATATACCAAATTTTAAATTACATTCAATTAATCAATTAAGTTAAACAATCAATTAAAACAATTTCCATTTTAAAGCAAACATTTCTAGTTTAGCTCATTATTCAAGCCTTTAGGAACTAAAGTTTTATATTTTAAAATATATATACTTTCCTTATATATTAATTTTTGTTTTAATATATTTTCATTAACGTCTATACATACAATTTGTTCCAAAATAGTGCCATGCAACAAATTAAAATCACTATTGTGATAAGTTTTAAAATGTGAGGATATTATTTTATCTTCTCTTTGATTTGATAACATTATGAATCTAGAACCCATGAGTTTTATAAATAAAATTTGCATACTCTTCAACAAACAAGTGTCATGGAATCTTTAACATCCACATAATACAGACTACAGCAAAAGTGATCGCAGTTTAACCTTTCATCCAATGGACAGGATGCCAAGACTATTAACCTTGCAGTCTCACCACATACTGCAATGCAGTGCCAGTATAGGAACATGAACCCCAAGTGCTTGCTGCAGAGTAAGAACTAACAGACTTTCAAATTTTCTAACAACAAATGCAAGTGAACAACCTGCTATTAACATGTCAAATGGCCTCTTCATCATTTTCTATAATGTTTTATTGTCACTGGTTGTTGAAAAATGTCAGCAGTATTACTCAAACAAATGGAAACCCTTATCCTGAAAAACACTTTCGCTTTAAACATAAGACAAAACAAAGATGTCGATGATAACCAAAGGGGTATAATAAATCTTCCACGAACAGGAGGAAATCTAGATTAACAACAAGAAATTAAGCGAGGACTAAGACTTGTCACCTTGTAAATTAAGATGACAAACACAACATAAACAACTGTCAGTAGTGTGAGCAGCCTCTTAGATAATGCCAGGAAATTTTCTGTGAAGCCTTATTGCTTCACTGCTGAATGCCTTTGAAGCATGATGAATGCAATACTTCTGATAAAGATTACTCGACTCAGTAATTACATACATGTCTTGAGCCACTGATACAAAATCAGTTAACTTTACCAATAAAATGAAGCCGCTTTCAGAGAAGTCAGCTACTTGTCTCTAAACACTACTTAATGTATAATTTTAGTTTGCATTTCTAAACAAAAAGATCTTGACATAACAAGTGTGTAACAATGACAGTGAAACCATGCATGGCACTACCACAGAAATACGAAAAAATAAGACAAACTGGCTACAAAACTTGAAAAGATAAGGTAGAAATATATCATAAATCAGAGCACAGAATCAAATTACTAAAGTAAACAACAGAATGGATCAAAAAGAAAATACTTAGTCCATCAAAAAATCCACTAAACATGCTTGGAAAAAAATCCACTAAACATGCTTAAAAAATAATGCTAATTCATGTTCATGACTGCAAAGATGAATACTACCTTTCTGTATCTGTGGAGAGCTACAGTAGTCATTTTTTTCATACACTACGTGATTAGACTAAAGTAATGAAGTCAGAGTGCTTAGGAATGGATAAAGAACATCAGCAATCATAAGTTGACCAAGCTAGGAATGAACTGAAAACATTAACATGTTTTGCAGCATTAGAGAGAGAAAGAAAGGCAGCTCAGTCAAAAGACTGTGAAGTAATAGTAATAGAAAATGAGTCAAGAAAAGGAAACTCCCCAACGTAATATAGGTTCATAGGTATTTACTAGGCTAATGATCACAAGGGCCTTTTAAAGCCTAGCCATGCATCTCAAATCTCTGACAAGTTCTGGTACCCTTGACAAGTGTAAGCAGGAGCTTGGGAGATGAAACATTTAGAAGCAGGGGCCTGGGAGATCAACCATTACCATTTACAGGCTGCCTGTGTCCTTTAAAGATCTAGGTGCCAAACTAGGGATGAATCTCCTGTTCCCTATCCACCTGTCTGAGTTGCACTTGAATTGGGTTTGGGAGGAACTCTGCTTCACATGGATGGGAAGCCTGTTACAAAGAAAGGGTGGTCTCTGGGATACATACCTATTTCTCCAACAGGCAAGTTTTAAGTCTTTAGAATGGGTAATTCTGGTACTGTTTGTTTTGCAGATACACAGGAGGTCCATCAAAGTGGGTCTGAAGATGCCTTGGTAAGCCAGGCATAGCTCTTCCCTCAACAGCCTGTAGGAGACAGAATACAGGGATAGGGTCTTGAGGTGTTCTGCACAGGACATGTTACAGTTACTCTCCATATTCTGTGAGGAACATATGTCCCCAATCCAATTGCTGGATATGCCTGGTTAGGTACATACCAAAGGGGCACTATACTCAATGATAGGTCTGATGAATACCAAATACAGTGGAACAATGACTTCCTTGGACTAAGATGCCATACCCTTTGTTTATAAGTTGCACAACTGAAAACAAAATGTTGTTGAAAGTTGAAAAAACAAATATCTCAGCTGGCCAAATTCTGTACTCTTTTACTGTCTCAAAACTGTGGAACAACCTCCCATCTTCAATCAGAACAATTAACAATCTTGCATCCTTTAAGAAGTCCGTCAGACTTGGTATTGTACATGTGCTATAATAACATCCCACAAAACCTGACACTTTCTACTGCAACCTTACTTCTACCCCATCTCACTACTTACATAACTTTTCAATCCACTCTTTCCATAACTAACTGCATGAGCTCTCACAGTGTCTTGCTAAACTTCAGCTTCTCAGGACTACAAATCTCCAACCATTTGTTTGTGTGTCTTTTGGCTTTTCCTCGTTAGGGGTCGCCACAGCGGAACTCCGGTCCGCTAATGATTGGCAGTAGATTTTTACATACTGGCTTGCTGGGCCTAACGCACAACCTTCAACGAAGGAACGCCCATTCACGCATGTCACTACACAGAAGACGCTCTAACTGAGAATCAAACGGGCAACGTCTAACTGTGAGGCGACAACGCTACCGCAGCACCACCACCGCAGTATTACAAATCTCCAACCATTATTAATCTTAAATCTGATACTCTATTGTACAAACTCCATCAATACTGCTAAAAATATTACATAACATAAATGTCTATTATGTATGTAAATCATTTCTACTGTTGTGCTCATACTATTTCCATGCACTGAAACTGTATATACACTCTGTATTGTGTGTTATTTCTTGTATTAATTATTAATGTATGTGGAGCTTTTCTCCCCTGGGCCTCCATTGAAAATAGGCTCACCTAGGCCCAGTGGACTTTCCCAGTAAACAAATGCAATAAAAAAACATAGAATGATTTCCTCACCACTGTAGGCATGTGAGGGTCAAATGCTAGATTACTGTCTATGTGTGTCCCCAAGTCCCTGACTACTGTGTCAACTCTTAGGGGTGTGTTGTCAATATGATAGTTAACAGAGGTGGATGACTTCCCAAAGGATACTATTATGCTTTTCTTGGCATTTAGTTTTAGTCCATGGCTCTGACACCAGTAATTTGTCTGTGTCAGCCCTTCCTGGAGAACGTTTGTGTCAGTAAGGGATTCAATGACTGCACTCATCAGCAAATTTAGTCAGCCAGAGGCCACTGACATTGGCCTTGACGTCAGAGAAGTAAAATGCCAAAAAGGAGTGGTCCCGGGACAGATCCCTGAGAGACTCTGCTTGTGAATGGCCTATTTGTAGAGGTGGACTCCCCACTTCTAACTTCCTGGGTCCTGTCTGTGAGCCAGCTGGCTATCTACCAGGTGACATAAGGGTTTGTACCTAACCTCTCAAGTTCAATGCCTGAGTGGGGTATTGTGTCAAACGCCTTGGCTAGGTCAAGGTAGGCAGTGTGAATCATTTTGCCCTCACGCATTGCTTTGGTGACCTTCTCAAAGATGTCCACCAGATTGATAAGGCATGACCCCCCCTTTAAAAAAACAAACTGGGTTGGGTCCAATGTTTGGAGGCTTCCTATGTCATTACTAATTATTTCCACATTAATTCTTAGCATGACTTTGCATATGAGACTAGTGAGACTTATGGGTCTAAAATTCCAGGGACTGCAGATGGCCCACCTTGGTACAGAGGGATGACTGTTGCTGTTCTCCATTCATGAGGCATGAAAAAGTTTGGAGGATACAGTTAAAGAACAATTTCAGAAGGCCTGATAGGTCATGTTTCATGCTACTAGAAGGCATCCTGGGATACTGTCTGGGTCCACTGATGCAGTATTCTTGGCCTTAGAAAGAGAATTAAGGACCTTTTCCCTAGAGATAGCAGGGGGAGTTATATTTGATGGTACTTCCTGGGTGAATGGTGAGGGGGGAGAGAGGGGTAAAGTTGGAGCTGAATTTGACAGACAGTAAGTTTGCTACATCTTCTGCCTCAGTATAGGTGGCTTCATTAACAAAGAGCTCTGCACATAACTGTGTACTGCCCTTGAGGTTGCAAACATAGCTAAAGAATGCCTTGTGGTTGTCCTTGAAAAGGGAGGCCAAATCTACCTCAAATTTGGCTTTGGTAGCTTTTATTTGCCCACTGAGTTGTTTGTTTAGTTTGATGAGAGTGCTTTTATCCTGCTGGGCACTGCAATGATTTTCTTCTTTTACGGCTTATTGATGTGATTCCACCATGGTGGCTTGTTTTTTTAGTTAGTTCTGTTCTTCTTACTGATAGGTACAGCTGCCTCTACGCAGCTATTAATATGCAGCTATTAATATGCTTGTACCGGGTTTCTGTGAACAGTTCCACGTAGGCAGCAGTGTTCTAAGGGTTTATGGGAGCTTAAAATGTTGCCAGGTTATCACTTAATAGTAAGATGTTAGCCTTGTAGTAGTTCCTTAATATTCCAGGGTAGCTGTGGTATCTAAGTTTTATTTTTACTTTAAAGGAGACCATTTTGCAGTCTGACCTTAACAGAAAAGACATTACACTAGGGAGTGTGCAGCACTCTTCCATATTAGTGAGGACAAGATCCAGTATGGTAGTACCTTTGGTTGGTGTATTGACAATCTGGTCCAGGAAGTTGGTGTTTACAAAATCCAGGAGTCTCTGTACCTGTACGTTTGGTGTCATATGTGTTTCCCAGTAAATAGTGAGGTAATTAAAGTCACCTATGAATACGGTATTGGGTTGGATGGTTAGTGTTTACAATAAGTTTAAATACCTGGTATGGGTTTCCCTGTTCACACAGGGGGGCTTATAGCTTCCAAGGAAGTGGCATGGGATTTTGCCAACAGTGACTTAAAAACGGAGAAGCTCAAGTGCATTGTCCTGTTTGACCAGCCTTGAGGTATACTTATTTTTGATGTAACTTGAGACACCTCCACTTTAGGTCCTGTCTGTGTAATGGTTGGTCTAAATGTGTGTACACTCTGTGGCTTTAAATCATGTCTCAGTAACCACTCAGACATCAGCATTCTCTAGGCTAAAGAGAGCTTCCAGGGAGTGGAGTTTTTTTGTTTAGACTCCTATCATAGCACCACAAAAAAAAGGGCTAGCAGATTCAAAGAAACAAACATTTATTACATTTATTACAATGTACAGACCGGTTTCGGTCTAATGACTTTTCTCAATGTCAAACACTGATCCAAGAGCCTTAAATAAATACATGTGACCAAATTCAAACCCACCAATCAAAAAAGTTTTTTGATATTACAATTCAAAAATTAAAGGCATAAACCCATTATTCGAAAGATGGATATAAAATAGACATCAAAATTATATTACAATGTGAACATGCATTATATACACCCAAAAGAATAAAGGTATATATATATATATATATATATATATATATATATATATATATATATATATATATATATATATATATATATATATATATATACACAACCTTATGAAGTATAATAAATGCATAACAAAAATTAAATATAAAAAATCTAATCACATCATTCATATACAAATATAATCAACTGATTGTGACTGACCCTGAAGTCAAAACAATGAGTACAAATGTTTACAGTTTACAGTAGTCTCCTATCGTATCACAAGATCAGCTTGTGGGACAGTTCCGATTAGCATATTCATCATGACAATGTGCAGGAATGGAAGAGCACCTTTTTATAAATAACAACACAAACTGCAACATGATGGATACCCAAAAAAGAGAAGGGGGAAGAAGGAAGGCTTTGTTAAACTAGAGCACTAATCTAGAAAATCTGGATTCAGTAAAATTCATTTGGAATTACTAAGGAGCCAACTGAGTGATGGAAACCAATGATCAGAAAATAAGAAATGGAAAGTACAGTTGTGTGTAAGTTGCACTTACTCATAATAGTAGATGCCTGAATTCCTCACTGCTACAGAAGCCTTTAGGCTAAATGGGTTGTGTCTTGTCCAAGACCCAACAACCAGACGGCTTCCAAAAGTTATGACCCCCACCCACACTTCCATTTTCACTGCTGATTTCAAGTGTGAAAAAAACTTCTGGACTTTGTAGCCCAAAGGTTAAGAAGTAGTGTACTCATCCTGAAGTATAAAAAAAGAATAACCACTAAACTGTTACTCAACCACAGCTATATACAGCACTAGGGGAATGGAGGCTGGGTGCACCTATTGCAGAAGTGATGAATTTGAACATCTACTGTCATGGCTAAATGCAACATACACAACTATACTATGTTCTTCACTCCCACTGCTGCTGCTGCTGCAGATTTTGGCTATACTGGTTGATTATCAAAGCCTATCCAACCTGGGAGGATGGATTTAAACATCTACTACCATGGGTGAATGCAACATATACAACTGTATTATGTTCTTCACTCCCACTACTGCTGCTGCTGCTGCAGCTTTTGGCTATACTGGTTGATTATCAAAGCCTATCCAACCTGGGAGGATTAAGGATATTGGATCCAGGAGTACCCGGAAGATGGTCCTAGCAAAGCTAGTCCTGGGCCTAGAAAAATAATCCAGTTTGTAATGCCTTATTAAATGTGTGTACACAGTACCATGGATCTGCCTCAAGAAGGCTCCCAGAATCCACCCCTTTCCAATATGCCACTGAGGAATTCAGTGCCCTCATGGAGTGACCTTGATACTACCTGGAATAGGTTTACCATGGTGGTTGTAACAAAAGGCAAGGGCAAAGGATAACCATCTGGAAACAGTCTGTTTTGACAAAGACTGTCTTTTCTTAGTCCCAACATAAGAAATAAATAGTTGATCAGCTTTTCTAAAGGACTTGTTTCTACCAAGATAGTACCTGAGCTGCCTATGCACATCCAAAGAATGTGGAATCCTTTCTCCCTGGTTCTGATGGTCTGGCTAGAACATTGGAAGATTGATGGTTTGATTCAAAGTAAACTGTGAAGCAGCTATAGGAGTGAATGAGGGATTTGTTCATAATGACTTCCTATCCCTTTGAAGGACAAGATAGGATTCACTTACCGTGTAAGTTTGTAACTCGGATAGTCTTCTTGCAGATGTAGGGCAATAAGATGATCAGTTTTCCATGTAATGAACTTTAAATAAGCTTGATGTGCAGGTTCAAATGGAGATGTGGTTAACTTTTCCATCACAAAGTTAAGAATCCAAGATGGACCAACCTGTTTGTGTGGCAGACACAAGAGTAAAATTCCCTTCAGAAACTGTTTTAACAAAAACATTGAAGAAAGTAGAGGATCCATGGGAAAACCTGCTGAAATGGCCACAAGATGTACTTTGATTGAAGAATGTGAAAGTCCAGAGGCTAGAAACTCACACAAATATTTGAGCAACAGTGGTACAAAATCCCAGACAGGGATCTGGTTATTAGCTTGGTACAAACTAGAAAATCTCTTCCAGTTGCCAATGTAGGATTTTCTAGTAGCAGGTTTTGTTTCATCCTTCAGTACTTGCTGCACTTCCTCTGAAAAAAGATGCCTAAAAATAATTAGAATTGAATCATCCAAGCAGTTAGTTAAAGATGTTTGAGACTGAGGTGTATCAAACTCCTCCTGTCTTATGTGAACAGGTACAATCTGCAAGGACACTTTTGGTTCACATGTTCATAAGAGATTACTAGGTTAGTGGCTCAAGAACTCTTATAAGCCTAACCAGTATTACCCAGATTTTACTAAATTCATTATCCCTACAGAAAAGATAACAGGTGTCAGCAAGTGGGGTTTTAACAATTTTTACAGACTGTCTCCATCCATGAGGGACATGAGTGTCACCCCAAGAGTGAATTTGCGACTCCCCATCTGTTGGTCCAGATCATGCCTGAAGATGGACAGGGAAGGCCTCTGCTTCACAGGAGCCTATTTCAGAGGACAGGCAATCGCTGGGACACATATCTCTCTCTTCAGCATGATCTATTCATGTCAGAGATCAGGTTTAAATCTTTGGAGTGGGTAAAACTTATGCAGGTAGTTTTGCACCTGTGCAACATTACCATCAGGGCTGAGTTAGAGTCTTCCTTGTAGGTAAAGCACAGATCAGCCCCGCCCCCCAGTAATTGGCAGTAAAATGAATACAGTGATAGGGCTTTTAATCAGTCCGTTTATGACATGTTGGTTATACCCTGTATTTTTTTGGGGAAAAACCTCTGAGGACGCTGAACTGTTGCAGTTGCCTGGCAAAGTACATGCCAAAGGGTACAATGCACTTGATTATTGGTCTGATGAGGGTCGAGTACAGGGGTACTATGACATCCTTAGATGTGGCTACCATGCCCTTACTTATAAGCTGAGCCACACAGAAGGATTTCCCACCACCATGGACACATGGTGGTCAAAGTTCAGATTACTATCTATATAAGTAGCCAGATACCTCACCACTGGGTCCACTCTTAGGAGGGAGCTATCAATGCTGTCATTTGCAGGGGTACTTGATTTCCCAAAGGGTATTATGCACTTCTTCACATTTACTTTGAGGCCATTGCTCTAACACCAATCATTAGTCTTTGTCAGACCTTTCCGTAGGATATCAATATCATTTGAGGAGTCAGCAATTGCACCCAACTTGCAGTCATCAGCAAATCTGGTCAGCCAAAGGCTATCTACATTTGTCCTGACATCTGAGGAGCATGTTCCAAATGGGGGGGGAGGGGTGGCGGCAGCACTGAGTCCTGTGGTGCTGCACTCATGACTGGCCTTTTGCTGGATGTGGATTCCCCCACTATAACAGCATGTGTCCTATCCATGGGGGGGGGGGGTGGCGGCAGCACTAAGTCCTGTGGTACTGCACTCATGACTGGCCTTTTGCTGGATGTGGATTCCCCCACTATAACAGCATGTGTCCTATCCATGAGCCATATGATTATCCACCTGGTGACATAGAGGTTTATGCCCAATTTTGTGAGTTCATCTAAAACACTTGAGTGGGGTATTTTGTCAAATGCATTGGCCAGGTCAAGGTAGGCAGTATGCACTGTCTTATCCTCACACGAGACCTTGGTGACCTTCTCAAAGAACTCCAGATTCAGCAGGCAAGTCATGCCCTTCACAACGCCGAACCAGGTTGGGTCTAGATTCTGAAGATTTCCTATGTCACTCATTAATCAGGTCCATGACTATCCTTTCCATAGCATTGCATATAAGGCTAGTCAGACTTATGGGTCAGTAGTTTCCTGGGTCCATTGATGGTCCCCCCTTGTGTACAGGGATGGCTACTGTTGTTCTCCAACCTACAAGGACAAAGCCTTTCTGGAGACTGTGATTAAACAAGAGATCGGAGTGGATCTGCTAGGTCATGTTTCAAGCTATTTAACATGCATCCTGGGATTCTGTCAGGATCCATTGATGCCATGTTTCTAGCTTTAGAGAGCACAGCGATGACCTGTTCTTTTGTGATAAAAGGAAAAGGAATGGTAGGGGACATTTCTTGGGAAATGACCAGAGGTAATGAGAGGGTGAAATCTGAGCCATTTCTTCTAGCTGAATACAGGTAGTGCCACTGACAGGCAACACTGTTGAGAGCTTCCCATAAGATTTTGGACATAACTAAAAATGCTTTGTGGCTATACTTTGCTTGGGAGGGGTAAATAAAAATGCTTTGTGGTTATTCTTTGCTTGTGAGGCTATTTTAGTCTTGCATTTAGCTTTTGAAAATTAAAAGTTATGTACTCACCACAACTGTTCATCTGTGTTGTGTATTTTCATTCTTCCTCAATGAATGAGTATTGGATCTGAATCGGCCACATTTCTTCCAGACTCTTAAATCGGACTCTCAAGCTCCTCCCCTTTACCCACAATGCCCCACAGCCCTGTATAACCTCAGACTGAGTTTGATGGTCTATCAGAAAAAAAACAGGTTATAGCCCACATACAGAATAAAGACAGAAAAGGAGCTCAAACAGGAACAGTGTTCTAATGTTTCTATCAGGCCACTCCCAAACCAAAAAAAGAAGGTGAAGGGGGGCTGAGAAAGAAGTAACTAACTTTTAAATTTGATGTTGTCTTTTTTTATTCACTCCTCAATGAATGGGACAGAGTCCCCAGCTACAACAATCTTCAGTGGCCCTTACGGAAGGATGTTCTAGAGTACTGCAGAACCAAAGGCAGCTCTGCTTCTGGAAATAAGATCCAATTTGTAATGAGCAATAAAAGTATAAGCAATGGACCAAGTGGCAGCAGCACAAATATCATCAATAGATAATCTGGCCCGGAAAGCAGACAAAGTAGACATGGATCTAGTGGAATGAGTTTTGGAGGTCTCAGCAAAGGTAAATCTCATTGAGAATAAACATATGAGATGCAATCTGTTAACCATTTGGCTAAAGTAGCCTTAGGGACCAGTTGTTCATGGGGGCAAAGGACATGAACAACTGGTAATTTTTTTTTCTACAACTCTTTGTCCTATGAAGATAAAAACAAAGTTGCGTTTGCACATACAAAAGCTAAAGCACGTATTTGCCTTTATTAGAAAAATTCGGAAAGAATACCACTAAGTTGATCACTTGGTTGATATTTGCCTCAGAGGCTATTTTGGACAGAAAGGATAGATTAGTACATAAAGTGACTCTGCCCTTGTGGAATATCAAATAACGTGGCTTTGATGACAGTGCTTGGAGTTCAGAAACCTGCCTAGCTGAAGTGATGGCCACTAGAAAGATTGTCTTCCATGACATGAACTTGAGATCAGACTTGGCTGAATCCTCAAAAGAAGGATGAGTCAAAGTCTGCAATAAAAATGTAAGGTCACATGGTGGAGTAGGATCTTTAATCGGATGTTGAAGCAAAAAAGTTCCTTGTAGGAAAGTTTTGCCTATCTTGGAAGAGGACAGGGGAAAAGCAAACTCTCCAGTGTGATAATTGGTAAAGGCTGCCACTTGAACTTTAATGGTGGATGAACTAGCTCCTTCTTGAAATGAAGCAAGAAAATATAAAACAGCATGGTTAACTGCAGTAAAGGGATTTAATTTTCTCTGATAAGCCCAATAAGAAAATCTCTTCCATTTGCTCTTATATATTTTTTAGTGAATCTTTTTGGGTTGATAACAAAATGTGGTGAAATGGGCAAGAAAGCCTAGTCGGTCTAGCCATCACTGGAATTGCAGAAACCATGCAGTCAGTTTGAGTCCTTGAAAATCCAGATGAGCCATCCCTGTGGGGTGGGTGATCAGATCAGGAGAGGGATCCAGTGTCCAAGGAGGACACAGAAGGTGAGACAAAGGAAGGGGAACCACAACTGATGAAGCCAGAAGGGGGCAATGAGGGTAATTTTGCTCTTCTAGCAGAATTTTTTCTGAAGAAATTTGTGGATTGGGGCAAGGGGGGGATAAGCATAAAGGAGACCGGAGGGCCAAATGAGGGCTGGAGCATCTCTCAGTGACTTCCCCTGAGGGGGGATTTGGGCAAAGTACCTGCTGCACTTGTTGTTGAGGGGACAGGAAAAGAGATCACAGCAAGGCTGACCTCATTAATGGAAGATTCTCAACACCACAGCTTGACTGAGAGACAACTTGTAAGGCATCAGAATCATTCTGCTGAGGTTGCCGGCTAACACATTGGATTTCCCCTGTATGTGTGGTGTTTGAAGAAAGTGGATGGAGGAGCTCGTGCACTGCCACACTCTCATTGCTTCTTGAGAAAGGGTTTAGAACTGGGTTCCCCCTGTTTGCTGATGTGCCAAACCAGTGTTCTGAAAAGTCTGATCTCTAAGACATTCATATGCAAACTGGTCTCTTCTAGGGACCAAGTGCCTTGGTCATTCTGTCCCAAGAATTGCCTCCCACCCCAACTGGGAGGCATCTCTGGTCACTGAGGATACTGGGGGTGGGAATACAAAAGGTCAACCCTGACAAACTTCATTGGACTTGATTCACCAAAGTAGGGATTCCTTGCAAACCCAAGAAAGTTTTATGGATGGGACAGAGAGACTGTTGACGAATTTTCCATTGAACTGCTAGAGTCCACGGAAGAACTTGCATGTAGAAATGAGCAACTGGTAGTAAGGTAATAGCCACGGACATTAATCCTAAGTCCTAAAGAACCAGTTTTTCTGGGGGAAAATGTTGTGAAAGTATCTGACTGACATGTAGTCTTAAGGACTGTACTCTGTTTTGTGGGAGAAAAGCCAGATGACTGGTGATATCCAGGCAAGCTCCTATAAACTCCAAGACTTGAAATGTGATAAATGAGACTTGGGATAACTGATTGTGATCCCTAAAGACTGGCCTTTTTGAAGAGATGCCTGGTTGGAGTAGTGAGAAGCCAGTCATCTAAATAGGGAAACATTCTGAATCCGAGCAGTCTGAGATGAGCTGCTACCTCTGCCATGCATTTGGTGAATACCCTAAGGGCTGTGGTAAAACCAAAGGATAGGGCTCTGAATTGATAATGACTGGTCCCCAACCGAAACCACAGACAGCTTCAGGAGCATCTGTTCATTTTAATGTGATAGTACATATCCTGGAAATCTATAGAGCACATCCTGTTATCCTTCTGTAGAATAGGTGGAATGGGCTGAACCATGACCATCTGGAACTAGAAGTTCTTTACAAAATGATTTAGATTGAAGAGATCCAGAATGGACCTCAGGTCCCATTTTATTTGGTACTAAAAAGAACCTTGACTAAGTTCTGAATCCTCTCTGGACTGGTGGGACCTCTTGGGTGACTCTTTTGTCTAGCAGCTTTTGAACTTCTACAGCTGTTAACCCCCGCTGATTGGGTGTAACATCAGGGATATTGTTCCATTTGGATGGCAGAATTTCCAGAAAGGGAATGAAATATCTTCCTGATATAATCTTTTGCACCCAAGGGTCTTTTGTCATAGATGCCCAGGTTTCTAGGTGCAGATATGAGCGCCCCCATGACTGCCTCTAGAGGAGCAGTTGGGCAACCCTTAAGGAGCACTGAAAGGGTCTATCAGAAAAGGAATCTCAAAAACCTTGGTTTTGCAGGCCTCCTCTGCCTTGAGGGTGGCATCTTCCTTTAAACTCCCCCTGCCTCTGGAAGAAGTTTCCTTTCATGAGTCCTGAAAAGGTTCTTATGATTTTTGGAACACATCTTTTTACCACCATGCTGATTCCTAGAAAGGAATCTCTGTAGGGTAGAAAAATGTATTCCCATGGCAGACAAGGTCTTTCCATCTTGGTCACTATGGGAGAGTGTTTCTTTTACCGTGGGGCTAAACAGCGAAGATCCGTCAATGGGAGCATTGATGAAAGAAGACTTAAAAGGTTCCACAAAGTCACACAAATGCACCCAGGCATGTCTCCTGATGGCTATGCCTGAACTAACTGTTCTTGAGGAACCTTCTGCTCCATAAGAAATTAAGCTCACAGATACACTGGAAACTGAATGAAGGGTGGCTAGCTGCAAAGAATAATGTTCAGGTTCCTCCTCCAACATGGACCCTGGAATATATTGAGAGAGTTCCTTTAGCAGGTCTCTCTGCAAGCTGGTAAAATGTGCCAGGTAGTTAAGCAACCATAAAGCAAAGGTTGCTGAGACATAAACACACTTTCTAAACATGTCAGTTACCCTGGACTCTCTATTAGGGGGATGAACAGAAGAGCTTTGTTCAGCTAGCTCCTTGTTAGCGGCTGCTGCCGCTACCATGGCATCAACAGGAGCTCCCTTACTGCATTGAAGTCTGTCCTTGATTGGAGTGAGAAATTTGTCTGGGCAATGAGGAATTGGTTCTATGGTATCTGTCTCCTTCTATGCTTGGTGAGGCACAACATCTATAAGGTCATCCTCTGGAGGGGCAACCCAAGACGTAGATGGGCCAAACCTGAAGGCTTCTAGGAACACTGACTCCTCCTGGGAAGGGGGTTCAGAAGACCATCAACATTTCTGGCTGAGGATCTCTAGAATGTCTCCAAATAAGATGTCTTCTGATGGAGATCTCCCTTTCATCAAAGTTTGTGTCTTTGGCTAAAGATTCCTGAGGGGAATTTATGTGTCTCCTTTTATTCAATCTCTTTCCGGGGACCTCCTCAATTGGATGATCTGGAGAGGTGTCAGATGACTAGGGAAGGTTCCTGTGCAGAAACTGCCTGGAATCTCATATGGGCTGTCTTTCCCTGAGGGATAGGGTGATGAAGCTCAGAAGTCAGACCCACAGGAGGTATTGAGGTAGGATCCAAAGATGCAAGAACAGAATGTGCTCTCAGTGGAGAGAAAGCCTCTCCGCTACCTTGAAAAAGAAGGACTGGGAAAAGCCATTGCCAGCCTCACCACAGCTAAAACTCCAGCTGCCGCCTCCGACCCTGCCCCGGGCTCCTTTTGGGAGGGAGGAGTCAGACTTGCGCTGTCTAACCCCAAAGTTCTGAAGGGGAACTGATGGCTCTGAAAACCTAGGAGTCGAGGACATATCCCCGACCTGGCACTGACTCTTCAGCTCTGAGAATCATCCGGCTCTAAGGGGATTGGCGCAGAATGAGTCAGGGACACCACTGCAGTTGAAAAAGAAGCTCTCTTTGGATCTGACATTTTGACTCTGGCCTCTCAGATCCAAGGGCACTGAAACTGTTGCAAGGATCGGAGGAAGAGAGATAATAGAACGGGGTACGGGTTGAAGGCTCATGGATCTGATGGGAGCCAGAGCTGGTAAAACCCTCATCTGCATCTGAGCTTTGAAGAATTTCTTCATCATCCTATCCACATTTGCTTCAGAGGGGCTTCGGGAGGACCTGACAGAAGATGAAGTGAAAGGAGGACAGGATACTCTTTTTGGGTGTCTACTGCAAGACTGGAGATCAAAGCCTAGGGCAAACAGACTCAGGAGAGAAGCAGGAACTTCAGTGCTGAGGAGACTTTGACATTCCAGATGAAGTCAGATCCAAATGTTTAGGTAGTTTGGCAGTGGCTCCAATCCAGGAGCAGATTTAGGAGACCAGACAGGAGAGCATTTCTTATGCTCCCTGGACTCCGTAGTTGATCTGGATTTCTTTGTAGGGGTTTGAGCCCCTGACAAAGAAGCTGAAGAGGAAGGAGCAGAAGCAGGCAGCAAACCCTTTAAAACTAATTTGTTTCAATGGTCACTTAGGCCAAGAGAGTTGAAACCCACACAAATTTGACAGGGCGTTTCAAGCTGAGCTGCTCCTAAGCAGTAGACATTCTCCCAGTGGGCATCAGAGTTGGATATCTTATGCCCACAGGAAGTGCACTTTTTAAATCCTGTTGGCTTTTCAGCCATCATAAAAAACATTTTAAGAAAAAAAAAGGGGGATCTTTTTTTTTTGTTTTATAACTATAATAAAAAGAGCAGAAAAAGGTTAGAAAAATACCAGCAATGTTATTTATGAATTACCATAAAGATGGTTAAAGGATAAAGAAATTCCCAACAATGGTACGGAGAAATACCCAATAGTAACAGGTAGGAAGAGAAAAGTTTATAACTGCACAGCAAACAACAGGTAAAGAGAGGATAGGGCTATGGAGGAAAGTACTATAATAGAAAGAAAAAGGGTTTAACAAGAAAAGCAAGTCTACTTTTACTTACAAATATAAATAATTAAGTCCAGAGCTCGAGAGAGCATGATCCAAGTATGACAAGTGGCAAATGAGATCTCGGGTAATACAGGAGAGTGGAGCATTGTGGGTAAAAGTAGGAGTTCAAGAGTTGGATCCAAGTGTCTGGAAGAAATATGGTCGAGTTGGTTCAGATCTTCACTAGTTCCCTGATCTGCCTTTTTAGACTAATAAGGGATTTTTTTTCAGTTCTAGACAGAAAATTCTTCCTTCTGTTATACAGTCTATTTATGTCAGTGGTCTATCAGGGTGACCTGTTTTTCCGGCTAGACCTGAATTTAGTTTGGTCAGGTACTGACGTTTTTATGCAGTTGTTTAAGTGGTTGTACAAGGCATTCGTGTACACTTCTACATAGGCTTCCATGTTTTTGGGGTTACAGGGAGCTTAAAAATTACCTATGCTATTACTACTTCTTCTTCTTCTTTTGGCTTTTTCCCAGTTAGGGGTCGCCACAGTGGATCACCTGTCCGCTCATGATTGGCAGTGGAGTTGCCAGCCCAGCACCCAACCTTTCACAAAAGGCACACACACACACACACACACACACACACACACACACACACACACACACACCTAGGGTCAATTTAGAGTGTCTAATTTACCTACAGCATGTCTTTGGGATGTGGGAGGAAACCGGAGCACCCAGAGAAAACCCACACGACCACAGGGAGGGCATGCAGACTCCACACAGAGGACACCCCAGCCGAGGATGGAACCGGAGAACCTCTTGCTGTGAGACAGCAATGCTAACCACTGCACTACTGTGGCCACCCTCCTATGCTATCACTTAACAGATGGTAATTTGCCTAAGAAAAATTCTTTAGGATTTTTAGGGTATGATGGGGATTCTACTGTTAAATTTATTTTAAAGGAGACCAATTTATGATCCCTTCTCACCAATGAGGTCATTATGCTGGGGGAGGGGGGGGTGCAACACTCCCCCATGTTTGTGAGTACTATTTGAGTCCTAGTGGGAGTGCTGACCAGCTGTTCCACGGCATTTATTTATTTATTTATTTATTATTTATTTTACACTTGTTTACCGGGATAGTTCGACTGGATACATATCTAATTTCAGCACAGGCCCGGGGAGAAAAGCTCTGAAAAGACATTCAACAAACTGTTACATTTTTACAGTTTAAAACACAAAATAAAACACAAATAAAAGGATTTTTACACAGATGTAAACAAACATAAAACAGATAAACAAACAAATTATTACATTTTTACTCAGATGGAAAATTCTAGACAGTGTTTTAAGAATGATAGGGTATTGAATGCCTAGTAGGCTAACCTGGTAGTAGATCCAAGGAGATCATAGGATTTATAAGTTAAGAAACAATAAAGTGTGGGCAGAAGTTCTCCATGTGCACACAAGTGATGGTTAGAGTTAGTCTGGATTAGGACAAGGATGTAGCCATAGTTTTTAAAGTGCTGAATCAGACTTTTCTTGAATTGAAGTAGAGAAAGTTCAGATGTAAGATTAGCAGGAAGAGAATTCCAAGTTTTGCCAACAGAGTTAGCAAACAGAGACTTACCGGCTGTGTTGCTGGACTTGAGAGTTTGAACTAGTAGTCTTTCAGATGAACAAAGTACTCTAAGGCTACTGGAGGGGGTGATGAGGATTTTAAGTAAGGGTGAATTATATGGTTGGTACAGGATCTTGTGTGCAACTATTAGTTGGTTAACCTGAAGTAGGTTAGGCAGTTCAAGCCATCCTAGTAGATTTACGTTATGACAGTGATGAGTTCTGTAGGCTGCATCGGTAGCAAATCTAGGATTGTGACTGTAGCTGCTAGAAAGTTTATTAAGGTCAGTTTTGCTGAGGTTTGTAAATAGAGGGGAAGCATAGAGGAGGGTGGAGAGTAGATGTGCATGAGCAATTACAGTTCTGGCTAATGGCGTTAGGAAGGGCTTGATCCTATACAGTGAGCCAAGTTTTTTATTAACTGTTTTAATAGTTTTACTGATATGCTGTGTGGAGTCTGCATGTCCTCCCTGTGGGTGGGTGGTGTTCGAAAGACATGCGTAAATGGGCGTGCCTTCGTTGAAGGTTGGATGTCGAGCTGGCACCTCTGCGTTCGTGAAAATCTGCTGCCAAATATTAGTGGACCGGAGTTCCGCTGTGGCGACCCCTAACTGGGAAAAGCCGAAAGACAAACAACAACAACAACTGATATGCAGATCAAACTTAAGGTTATTATTTATTATAACTCCTAACAGTTTCGTTGAGGAATCTGGGGAAATAATGGTGCCATTGTTGGATTTTAATGTAAAGGTTATAGGGGCAGACCTGTGAGTGGGGGAGAAAAGTAGCAGTTTGGTTTTATTAGGATTTAACATGAGACGACGGTTAAGGAGATAATTTTCAACTGTGTTAAAAGTATTTTGGGATAGAATCTGCAACTCTGTAGGTGAAGTGTTGGAGCATACTAAAGTGGAGTCATCTGTATATTAAATGCATGTTGCATTTGGGATGACCTTATACAAATCATTGATGAAAATGGAAAATAATAGTGGACCTAGTATGGAGCCTTGGGATACTCCGAGGGTGATGGGTAAAAGGGTGGATAGTTTGCTCTGCCATAGGATAGCCTGTTGTCTACCACTGAAATATGACTGAAACCATTGGATGGCCTGGTCCTCTAAGGAGATGGATTTCTAAGTGTTTATGAGTATTTGGTGGTTTACCATATCAAAGGCTTTTGAAAGCTCGATGAAAAATAGCAGAGGAAAGTTTATTATTGTTTTGGTGCTGGTTAATGACATTAGAGAAGGAGAGGAGGGCTGAAGTTGTACTATGTAATGGTCTAAAGCCATGTTGGGTGTTGGCTAGAAGATTATTATGGATAAGATAGTTCAGGAGTTGATTGTGGATGCATTTTTCCATAATTTTAGCCAAGGGTGACAGAATAGCTATGGGTCTATAGTTTGAAAGTTCAGTAGAGCTGCTCCCTTTATGGAATGGGATGACATGGGATATCTTCCAGACGGAGGGAATGGACACTTCAGTTATAGTCCTATTGATCAGGATAGTAATGGGGTATGCTATGGCATCTGCAGCTTTTTGTAGATTTTCTGCAGGGAGGAGATTAGCTGACAGGGTGGTAGGCTTTAGTTTTTTAAGTAACTTTCGTACCAAAGATGTGTAAACTGGCTTGAAGCTAAAAGGGAGTTGGGAGCAGGGTGTAGTGGCCACAGAATATGGTCATCCAGGGGATAACTGGTTAGCTAGGTTCTGGATAGTTGTTGTAAATAAGCTGTTAAAGGTATTGGCAATTTCTGCTGGGGGGGTTTTGGTTAGAATCCAACGGGGTAAGAGTGGAGGACTGTCCTGGACTAAGGAGTTTGTTTATACCTACCCAAAACTTTTGTGGTTTGTTTTGGTGTTTTTCTTGTAGATAACAGTAACAGTTTTTCTTGTCTAATGTGGAGGATTTTTTTGTTTCATTTCTTAGATGTCTGTATCTAAGTGATAAGTTGATCTATGGGTTTTTTTGTGGTCCTCGAAGTGGCCCAAGCCCTATTTCTAAGTAGCATTTTATGTCTGGTTTCTTTTGAGAGCCAAGGAGCAACTTTTGTTTTGGTTCTAATAGTCCGTGCTGGTGCATGGGTGTCAAGGATGGATAGGAATTAGGTATGATTCTTCAAGTGGTAATTGTTTCAGAACTGACCAATTGTAAGATTTGAGTTCATTTTGGAAATGTGTGCAGTTGAAATTCTTATTGTTCCTTATTGTTTTAAAAATGGACTGGTTGTGGATATCACCTTTTTGCCTGATTAAATAGGTGAAGAGGTGATCACCTACATCATCAGGCAGCATCCCACTCTTGTATTTGAGGGGATGGGTGTTGACAAGAATCCAATCCAGAAAACTTGCTTTATTGTTGGGTTTACTGATTCTAGTGGAGGAGGATATGACCTGTGAAAATCCATAAAGTTTTATGTGGTGAGTGGGGGGTTCTGAGGAACACATGTTCCAGTCTATGATGAAGTCCCCAAGTACGATGGTTTATTGGGGGTAATTGCTGAATTACCAGTGTAGGATATCATCAAGGGTATTTATGTTATTGCCTGGGAGAATATACACACAGACGAGATTTATACATTTGTTTTCATTAATGTGGAGCTTAGTGATAAGAATTTCAACACTGCCAAACAGGGATGTTTGCAGGGCATTATTGGACACTTCAAGCATGGATTTGTACAGAACAGCTACCTCCCTCCCTTTCTATTGGTTTGATCAAGCCTTAGGATGTTATAGCCTGGTGGTATAACTTCTTTATCTGAAGTAGAAGGTTTTAGCCAGGCTTCATTAAGACATAGTATGTCTGGGGAAAGAGCATCTAGGGGCATGTAGATGTTGAATCTTATTGTTTACACTCCTGATATTTAGGTGACTGATCAAGAGTGAGTTCGGGGGTTTGTCTAAGATTTGTGTAGTAGTGAGACAGTTAGTAAAGTACCTAGAGCCAGTGGATGATGATGGGCCAGGATTTGGGTGGATATCTCCATTCATTGTCAAGTTGCACTGTAATCTAATTGTGAGCTTCCAGATTTTAATTAATAGACTTTGGTATCTTTTGGTTTTAGGGTTGGCAAATCTTGTTCTAATGGGAATTTTTGGTTTTAGGGTTGGCAAATCTTGTTCTAATGGGATGCTGACACTTAGTAAGTAAGGCATTAGATGGGAAGGGATGTATTAAGTGTTCAAGCATGTGTGGAGATATAAAAGTGGGGGTTTGGCCTTTTGGGTAGTGGAAACGTGGGTATGTATTATATTCATAGGCAGTAAGAAGATATCGGACAAGCAGAAAGGGCAGCAGAGAGTACAATGGTAGTATTTTAAGTGGTTTTATTGCATGTAACATTGGGATTACTGAGGTTGACTTGTCCCCAGTTTAAACTTTTTAAGATAGGATAGAAAGTTTAAGTACGGGAGAGCCTATTGATGACTTGGATATAGCTGACTGGTTGAAGAAAGAGGGGGTGTGGTTGTAACACTATATATTTAGCACCATTGGGGGCGGGCAGAATTTGGGGGCAGGGTGGGGTGCGCAGCAAGCCTGAGCACAGCGAGGGTGAACGGAGCAGGGTCAAACCAGACCACGAGGTAGTAAGGATCTGTGTATACTGAGTGAGTGCACTGGAGCTAAAAGCAGGTTCTTTCTTAGTTTTTATTAGGTTTCTCTCCTCCTTTTTATAACAATTTGTCTAAAGAGTTGCGTTTGTTACATTTTATAGTTTTATGGCTATGACAGTAAATTTCACTTTTATGACCTGGTAAAGCATTTAGCATTCAAGAGCTCATACGTACAGCATTACGCTTTCTTGAGCAGTTTTCCACTGAGGTACTCTTTAATGGGTAGTAAGGGACTTAGTAAGCCAAATCAGGTAATAAATGTTTTCTAAGATTTTGATTGGAAGGCAGCTATTAGTGCTTCAGACCCAGTCCAGCTGTGTAAAATCTAAAATGGTGCCTGCCACAGGTAATATTTATTAACTTTGGGATTGGCTTAAGATAATAAACAGGGAAGGGGGAGGGGGAAACAAGAGTGTGGGCTGGGAGTTCTTTTGTACTGCTGTTAATGAGCCAAGATCCAGGCAAAGACAAATTTGTGTTTAAGAAAAACAATCAAAATTGTCCAAGAACTGCTGTGAAGCTGTAAGTCAAGGTTTTGCATTTGCACTGACAAAGTACAGGAATCTCTGAGCCTGCATGTTAGTGGTTGTGTATTTTTCCCATTTTATGCAGAGGTAGTTAAAATCACCCATGAGTAGTTTATTGGGCTGAATGGTAAATGATTCTAGTAACTTTAGCTATGTTGAGTGGATTTTATGGTTCATGGCTGGGGACCTGTAGCTAGTGATAATATGGTAGGGAATTTTGCCTATGGTCAGCTGGACAAGGAATAGCTCAAGCGAGTCATCCTGCTTGACCAGTCTAGCGGTGTGATTGTTTTTTATGTAAATGGAAACATCTCCTCATTTTGTTTTCTCCTTTTCACAGGATGGTCTGAATGTGTGATAGGCACTGTAGCCTTGCACTGCTGGGGTGCTTTCCGCAACCTTGAACCACGTCTCTGTAACTGCACAGGCATCAGCATTCACCATGGAGGGAAGAGCTTCCAGGGAGTGTAGTTTCTTGTTAAGACCTTTAGCTTGGCATTAGAAGTATTTGTTACCTTGGGAGGTTTGTTGGTTTGGCACTACCTAAAAAGGCACTATGGAGATGGCTAATGCCTTGGTCAGTATATGAAAGCCTTGTGGCGACAGGTGCAGACCATCTCTGGCAAAGCAACATGGTCTGTCAATCATGTCATCTCAGGCTGACAAATACTGGATCCCCTTGGAATGAGGGTTCCTATCACGTAGTTGAACTTATACAAGTTCGCACCACATATGGTTGAGACCATACATTCGAATTTGTAAAAGTTTCAGCCTTTGAATGTAAACCTCCATAAGCAGAGGTTTCCATTCACTTCAATGTGGTGCAATCTCGGAGATGATATATTTAAGTAGCGGGGGGTGTGGGGGGAGCAGGGGGACTTGCCCCCCTGCTTACAACAATTTATTTGTTTGTCCATTGTAGTTTTATTTTTTTTTTTACGTAGTCAAAGTTCTGTAATTTTGAACATAATGGTTCGACCATTAGGTTTTCGGAGTTATAGAACTTCGACTGTCTGATATAGACCCTTGGAATGACAACAGTAGCTAAACCAATTATAGAAGTCAATCATTTTCTGGTGAAAGTAGAATTCAAAGAGGCCCATCATGTTTCTCTTCATATAGTCCAGGGAACTGCATACCAGGTCATTCACACCGACATGAAGTATGACCGAATCATCCTGGTATGTGTGGTTGAGTGACTTGACTGCCTGCATAATCTGGTGAATCCTGGCCCCTGGCAGGCAACTGACTGTAACCCTCTCTTTAACCTGGTGAGGCGGCATCTGTGTGTCTCACTATGGATTCTCCTATGATCAAGATGTTTGAATGTGTGGTGTTTTTCATTAGGGTCCTGCTTGTGGAGACACTGTGATGTGTATTTTTAGGTGTAGTGGTTGGTATTGACTTGGTTTTGTTTGCATGTGGTTTTTAAGGGCACCATACTGGAGGTCTCTGAGATTTTGTTATGTTACTTGTGAACACCTCTGCATATGTGGGCTTCTGTATTGAGACCTTATTTAGTGAGAGAAATGATTTGTCTACTGACAATCTGTTTGTCAACTGATTTGTTAATATGCGAGTCCTGTCTCAACTTTTATAGTGTAACTACATCTCTCACATACTGTGTTTGTTTGTTTCAGGGTCAAATGGTCATCAGCATACATGAAACAACTGCATCAAGATGCCCAAGTCCACTAGGCTGGCCACAAAGATAGCAGGGAAGTGCCTATCCATGGTTTCAGTTTTTTACTATGGGTTTAACTAGGGAGAAGAGTGGGGACATTTAACTGGACTGAGATGATAGCATATGGACGAAGAATGGGTGCTATACTGAGTGTAAAGTGCAGTGATCCAACAAGGTGATGCTGCTCTGCATGCAACTCAGATACTCCTAGAAAGCAGGGGGACTGGGAAAGGTTGCAGAGATAGTTATTCCAAGGGAAATTTTAACGTGAAAGCATTTATATCTCTACAGGGCACTGCTAAATACTGCTGTGTGGACAGCAGCCTAGTGCAAACACTGGTTTTATATAGAGTCGGAAAAATAAGTTTTACAACAGCAAGGCCTGCAGATCAATCAGGAAAACACACAATATGTTTTCAGCCAACAGTCCCCAACTCAGACAGGTTTGCTACAGCACACTTCTGCCATAAGAGGGCAATCAAAAAACCCTCTTAATGATGTGAAAATGCTGGTTTTCATGCTCAAGGGCAGGGAAACCACACAATCTGGATACTAGAGGCCTGTGGTCCTGAGAACCACAGATGATGAAGAGATTTTAAGGCATAGATCACTGCCAACCTCTCTTTAACATTTATGTGCTTTAGTCTGTCTGAAGAATCCCACAGACCTTCTACCTTTACCCCATCAAACTGTCCTCCAAGCAAAATCTTAAGCCTCCATAATTAGAAACTGACTTGGAGGTAGATGGGAGGACAGGAGAAAAGGGAAGACCTGCATTTTCTTGTATTTGCAGTTTCCCCAGTACAGTTCCTTTTTCACAAAGCCCAATATTGGAATCTGAAATTATAGAGGATAAAATGTTGGGTCCATCTGTTTTGTAAAAAACATTAAATATTTCTCATGTGTAACTTGGTGGGAAAAATCATGAGAATAACAGATACCGTGAGACCCAGAACTCCGAAATACTGGCTGAAGTCTGAGACTGAGTTTGAGAAGCTCAGGAAATTTTTCAGATAAAAATCCAACTTCTGCATCTAAAAACCTTTTTCTGCAGCATGTCTATAAGACATCCTAGAAAGGCAATCCTGTATCATGAGGTCAAGGAGACTTTCTGAATATTTATCTAGAATCCTAGATTTGTCAGAAGAGATAACACCCAAGCTAATGACTCATGACATCCGGGAAAAGACTCTGCAAAGATCAGTAAACTGCCTATTTAAGAAAAAAATGTGAATGCCATTCAGTCTGCAATTAACTATAACTGGAGGAAGATATTATCCTTGGAGAAGCTGATAGCCCAAAGGGTTATGCAGAGAACTGATAATGTGACCCAAAGATAGCTAATCTGAGAAATTTCCTGAATCCTTTGGCTACAAGAATGTAATCGTATGTACCTTTTAGGTCCAATGTTTCCATAATATTTCCATGGGAAATAAGAGATAAACTCTGAAGAGTCAACATCTTTAATTTTGTACATTCACACACAGATTTGGGAAAGAAAGATCTAGAACTGTTCTCCAAGAACACATATTTTTGGTACCAAAAATATTCTGGAATAGAAACCTCTGCCCCTTTCATTTACTGTTACTGGTTTTATGACTATATGACTCCTATGGTGGGTAAGCGTTGAAGAACCTAAGAAAAAACTGTTTGGTTGGGATGGCAGGGAGGAACTTCCTTGTAGGGAGTTATTTGTATCTAGTGCTAACTGTATCTCTCCCAAACTACTTTTTAACACCTTTAAGTGTCACAATCTCTTACCAAAGGAAAGTGTACAGGTGTAGATGTTGGAAAAGGTTTAGAGAGATGGGGGAAAAGTGGAATAATGTTGGCATAGTCATTCTGAAGTTGCAGACTGTCCCTTTTTTAGACAAGGATCCCTGTTTTTTTACTGTTTCTTCCTGCCATCTCTTTTTCATTTCCCTGTAAAGCTTGAGAAGGCAGATGTTGTTTTGTTCCTTAGATGTGATAGAGAATGTGGGAGATTGTTAAGGGTCGGGTAGGTGAAAAGTCTTAGAAACTCCCTGAATTAAGTTTCCTCTCTCCTTAAATTGGTTGAATAAAACCTCCTTATCCAAGGCTGAATTCAAAATTTCAGACTTTACTTCATCAGAACATACCCAAGCATACCTCCTCAAAACTGTAGCAATGGCCTTAGAGATGGTATCTGTACAATCACTCACACTTCTTAAGTCATGTTTATATACTTGAGAAATGCCTGAAATAACAAAAATGAGAAATACACTACATTCAGGTGAAAAGATGGTAGCTAGATCTCTCAAACTGTTCATACAAAAAAGTACAAACTTCCACATATGGGTCTGATAGTTAAGAATTCTATATGCCAAAGTGGAAGAATAAAAAATTCTCTAATGAAATCTGTCTCAAAATCTTCCCCTCCTTGTACACAGTTGAAGGATTAGATGATACCAGAAGCCTTTTGCAAGTTGGAGAATATGTAGAGATTTGGAGGATCAGAACTATGGTGAGAAAATGTGTTTGTAAGTTTGAGAAACTTTGTAAAGCCTATCAGCTTTTTCGGGACTGAAGGCTGTAAATCAGAGTTGTTACAGGCAGAATTATATACAACTTCCAAGGCTGGCATTAAAGGAGGAATGAGGCAAATTCACTTATAACATATGCTATCTCCTCAGTTCAAGAGGAGCATCTATTTGTTCCCATAAAAATACCTCATTCATCTTGGGAATAATCTGAGAAAAAGAAAATACTTCCAAAGGAAGTTGTGAGGGCCAGGATTCCCCAGCATTAGAGTTTGGGGCTTGAGAATCTGCAGGAGATGAAGCCCTGTCTCTGTCTATGTCAGGAACATCTGACATGTCCTCCTCAGGAATATGTCTGCTTACTTGATCTACAGGTATTCTATTCTGTGTACCAGGACTGACTTGTCTATAACAATTTCTTGGTTAAGGTAAGAAAATCATACTTTCTTATAGATCCAATGTCTTCTGATGAACAATGCTTAACCTTTTGTTTTTTTTTTCTTTACAGGTAGTCTTAATTACTAACTAGGAAAAGAAATATCTTCCCTATAAAGCGGTCTCTTCACCTAGCCATATTCATCAGCATTTGCCGGTATATCTCTATGCCCCAGTAAACATGGTTCTCCCATGCCTGGTTCTGACACTGTAACAGCTGACAAGGATGTATCTGACCTCTAGTTCATGGTGGCTGAAAGGACTACACCAGAGAAAGATGGAGAAGTGGGTGGTCTGAGGGACAACTACTAGCCATTACAGAGGCACCCACCATCGCCTGAGATGAAGGCAAGCCCATGGAGTTGGCAAGGGTTCTCTGATAAGTTTTTTTTTTCTAAGAACTACAGAAGTTGGACCAACAGATGTGGAGTAAGTGTCCATGCTGTGATAAAGCAGGATGCTTCGGATGTAATAGTAAGCACTGGAACGCATCAGTCAGAGACTAAGTTGTAAAATCGTTTGCACAAACAGTACACTTACACTTTCACATACATACATACATACAAGTCTTCAAAACACTGTAATCGATAACAAGCAGCATACTAAATTCTTGTCATAAACCCCTTCAAAGTAAATTTAATCTGGTGGTAAAAATGGCAGGTACATGGTCACAGCATGAATACAAGCACCACATAACCCTTCCTGCCAAAGTGAAATGTTTCCTCACAAAAAACATTTTGTTAAATATTCAAAAGCTACATAAACAGTAGAACTTGTCACAAAAATAAGTACCCAAATAATAAGTTAAAGCCAAAAATAGTGGTCCCTGATAGGAAATTTCCAATATTAGAGAAATATCAGGTTTCTTAAAGGGCCAGAACTGCTCAAAAGAGGTAAAAAATAAGAAAAACGGTAACCATTTGAAATGTCAGGACCTGCTAGAGCAAGACCAGAAATGCGGAAACTGAATGGCTGAAAGAACAGACTTGCATATACCAAGTCCACGATGCTGTTTCCCAGAATATTAACTTTTCTCCAAGGTATAGTGATCTCTGAGTTGGTGTATGTAAGTTCAGGGGCTTATCCCCTTACAGCAAAAAGAAGTTTAAAGGAGAAGAGTGATTTTTCGAGACTCAGTCTTGTGTGTTTTCTCTCTCTTTTTTCCAACTTGTCAGTATCTCATCATTTTGAGAGCTGACATTTCAATAGGAAGCCAAAAATTTTTTTTCTCCTAATACATATATATAAATATATCCCAACTCCCTGTGTTCACATAGGTCTTCTCCGGTGCTGCAGTTTCCTACTACATTCCAAAGACATGAAGCTGGTACACTGGACACACTAAACTGGCCATAGGCATGTGTCTGTGTGTGTGTGTGTGGGGGGGGGGGGTGAGAACACTGGATTTAGATAACTGTCACTGTTAATGTGCTAACCTGACTACATGTGCAAAAAATGGGAAAAAGGGGTTATGGATGGATGGATATTTTTATATACATATATATTATATGATTAATAAAATTTCAGTGTGGAATGGTTCCCCGAAGGTGACTTATCTGCCAGAAAGGAACTATTCCACTGGCTGCTGCTCTGCTGAAGCCTCTGAGTTCCTTCCCAAGGTGGCAAGAGTGTACTGGAGATTTTTCAATCTGACTGCCAATTTTCCCTTCTCAGGGCTGACCAATCAGTGGTCAGGGTGGAAGTGTGGAACGCAGCCAGAGCTTTTGGAAGCTGTCAAGTTATTATGTCATGGGAAAGACACAACCCATACAGCATAAAGGCTTCTGCAGCAGTGGCAATGATGAACACTGAACAATACTTAATTAGTTAACACAAATGAAGCCATATAATGTAACACTCCTAAAAAGAACGTGCAGGATTTTGAAGTACAGTTGAAAAAAAAAACTCATTCACATTTTCTGTGGGATGCATCACTGTAAAAACACAAACAAGTGGGGGCAACTCAAAATAAATCAGCAAAGATGGTGTTAGACCTGAATCAAAAATAGAAATGAAAAACTCCTGTGCTCTCAATGTATATTCTCGGAACAAGAAAAAACTATGGTGGTTATGTCAGAAACCTACACTTATAATAAGATGATAACAAGACACAGTTGCTGCTTTAAGAAAATGAGGTACTTAGGTTAAGCAGATAATAATGCCCAGTAGGGTGTGTGTTAATGTGTAATTACCGCCCACCTAGGAGTGTTATGAGGCGCCATACAGCAGGGGGAGGGCCTCTGCACCCCTGGAAGGGAGTTAATTACACATTAACACACACAGTGGAGAGCTTTATTGTGCTTACAGAATGGACTCTTTGTAAAACTGTAATGTTTTACTTATTTATTTTTTAAGTACTATACATTTTTATATATTTTAATGAACCAAAAGGCAAAAAACAAGCCAACTAAAGAAGAACAAGTGAGAAAGGAAATCCAACAGCTGCAGACACAGTGCTTTAACGTAAATAAGTTTATTATCAAAATTCCACATGTTTTTGTCACCCTGATAGGATAACTTCTTCAGAAAATACAAACGAACTACACAGTAACAGTTATTAAAAAAAACGGCAACTGGTGTCATGTGACAGCATAAACCTATCAGCTCAACCTCAATTTGTAGAGCAACCACTAGTAAATAAGTAGACAGAAGTGTCAGCTGAAGCATTAAAATAAACATTTACTTAAAATTTGTTAAAACATACTTTAACTATTTATCGGTAACTGTGACCATGTCACCTTGTAAAATGGTAAAAAACTAACTAATATATACAGGCAGACATTTCAATAAAAGTGAAAAAGAAAATACACGTAATAAACTTGAATTAACATGTACATCTATAATTATACTACAAGCATTTTAAACTCTATATAAAGGTAGAAGTACCACCAGATAATGTTGTTACCATGTTTATATGTGTAGAAAGTATAACCTGTTTAAGGTGAGTATCATCTCATGGGGCTATAAAATCATCTCATAAGGCTTTTTAATTTCAATAAGCATGAAATATTACAATTTTCATTCAGACCTGGATATACAAAAACATCTAAGGCAAGTTGCCATTCCAGTTCATGTACCTCAAGAAGTAAGGACAGGGACCTCTCCTAATATCTGGCGTTATTTGGTCAATACCTTGAAAGTAAAATGTATGACCATTACTTGACATTGAATGCCTAGCTAGAGCATTTTCGCTTTTGTTTTTAGTTATAGCATAAGAATGGTCGTAAATCCTTTCATGAAATTTCCAGACAGTTTTACCTATGTAAAACGCTGGACAGTTGTTACACTTTGCTAAATAGATTATGCCTTTGGATTCACAGTTCAATTTGTGTTTAATGAAGTACTTACTATTATTACCTAGTTCAAATGAACTACCTGTTTTAATGAACTTACACATCCTGCATGTCCCGCATGTGAAAGTTCCATAAAATCTCATACTAGATTTAGTGTTTTTACTTTCAAGGAGGCTTTTCAGGTTTGCCCCCCTCCTATAAACGATTTTAGGTAAATGGTATTCTATCAACTAGAAAGTTGTCCTTATGCAAAAAGGACCAATTTTTATAGAAGATCATTTTCACCTGTTCACTATCATTATTGAAAGTTGTAATAAAACACACATTATAAATGGAGGTCTGATGAAGCTGGTTGTTCATGTCTTTAGTAGCTCCACTAACTACCATAACATTGTTAGTAGTGGTTGTATTGCTTATGGGAACTACAGGAGACTCAAACTGAAAAGCTTCACTTACATCTATCCATGTCAACAGAGGTTTAAAATAACCACTATTACGTTTACATGTAATTTCTTCAATTAATGAGCCTATTAAGGTAATAGGGTAACCTCGGTTGTAAAACATCTCTTTCAACAAGTGACATTCAGCCAGGAAGTCACTTTCCAGTGAGCACATTCTTGCAGCCCTAATAAGTTGACTTTTAACTATAGATCTTTTCTGTACATAAGGGTGGGCACTAGTAAAACGGAAGAAAAAGTTGCAATAGGTAGGCTTCCTGAAGGTCTTTGAAAGGAGTCTCCTGTTTACTGAGTCTTTAATTAATTTGACGTCTAAGTAATCAATACATCCAGTGTCAAATTTAAAGGTAAACTTAAAATATTTTGTGGTAGAATTGAAATAATCGACTAGTTGTGATGCTTTATGCTCAACACCTCTAAACATAATAAAAATATCGTCTAAAAATCTAGTATAATAAATTAAAGGTGTTTTAATTTCTGTTTTGTCAAATATAAATACCTTTTCCCAGTATGCCATGAAAAGATTTGCCAGGCTGGCCCCACATGGTGAACCCATAGCTACACCTTGTTTTTGTAGATAGTATTCACCATTAAACATGTAAAAATTGTTTGTAAGTATGATGTCAATCAGTTCTGTGACTAAATCTATTTTCGTTGTTGATGCATTCTTGTCCTCCAATGACAAAGCAATCCATTCTACTGCCTCCAAATGGGGAATAGAAGTGTACAAATCAACAATGTCGATAGTTAAGAAGTTATTCCCTTGATCAAAATCTAAACTATTTAAATTTTGTAAGAAAGACCATGAGTCTTTATATACTTGTGGTTCAAGTTTTAAGTATTTTTTTAAAATAGAATCAACCAGTTTCGCACAAGGGTAAGTTAAAGATGCTATACCATCAATAAGTGGCCTCATAGGTGGATTAAACTTATACTTGTGTATTTTGGGAATCCCAAACATAATTGGTGTTTTAGGAAAAGCCACGTTGATATAGTTGTATGTATCAAGGTAAATTTTTGCTTCGATAAATAGGTCACTGAAATAACCTCTGATTCTTGAATGTGCTACATTCATTTAATTCAGTGATGACTTAGAGTAAGCAATATTATTTAACACTAAGTCCATTTTATTGTTATAGTCAGTGATGTCGAACATTACCAAGCCTCCCCCCGTGTGTGGTTTAACTATTCGCACTTGTAAAGATCTCAAAAGTTTTAATGCTTGTGCTTGTTCATAACTGGTGTTGTTTTTCCTATAAGTGCCATTGTTTACACGTGCTTGTGGTATGTGCCTAATATCAAGTTCATATACATTCTCAAATAAACTAAGAAAAGGGTGTAGTGGAGGATTAAACATACTTGTTGGTTTAAAAGTACAGTTGGAATGACTTAGTTTACCCAATAGAAGGGTTAAATTTAATTTCCTCACAAAGCACTTCAAATCAATTAAAGTCTTAGCAATGTTAATGTAATTACTCGGAATAAAAGTATTACCCCTGGCCAGCAATTCAATCAAAGAAGGCTCGATGGTAAAAGAAGAAAAGTTATAGATGTTAAAATCACCACATGTATTCGTGAGTATATCAAGTTTAGTGGTGTTTATTTGACCTTCCTCTACTATCTTTTCCGTCGGTTGTTCTATGCTTTGTTTCTTTGATTCTGAGGTGGTTGCGATCTCGACGTTGACCTGGAATTCATATCCTTCTGAAAATTTGATTCAGTCTGGATGTTCTGGTTAAACTGGCCGTTAGACTGATTGTTTTGTGATCGCAGTCTTTCACTGCATCTTACAGTGTCAGGCATGTTAATATCATTAGTATCGTTGCTGTTGTTATCTAAGAGATGGTCAGGTTTATTGGCTGTAGTAGTGTCACAACTAGAATTCACCATATTGTTGGCTTGCCAGGTCTGTGCCATTTGTGGTCTAGGATATGCTGAACCATTACTGTAAGCTGAACAATCCCAATTCATTTTTTTGATTTTATTACTCTTTAACCTGTCCAGTAGTTGTTCAATACTGGTGAAAACTCTGCTATAGTCATATTTATACCTGCCAAAATCTAAGTCTGCTTTGATGTCTTTATCTAAATCGCCGACATCTTTTAAAATACTCTCAATTTGCAACAAATAATGTTTGACCATCAATTCTATAAGTTGAAAACCATGCTGGTCAAATAATGTTACAAGCTCTTTATGGAAAATAGAGTCTGGAATCAACCCAGTAGGGAATTGATGGTATCGAAGGCCTTTAGGTACTATTTTCTCTTGCACACATTGCTTAAAATAAACTACTTCAAGCTGAAGTTTCTTTAATTTAAGTAGTTTTGAATCAAACTGCTTCAATTTCTCAGAAATTAATTGTGTACTCACTTGTGATGAAATGGTATTCGTCGCCGGCCGCTCCTGGTTTTGGGTGAAACCCGAAGATAGTTTCACTGTATCGTTTACCCAGTCCAAAAAAGAAGGAGCACCAATAAGCCCTGTAATACCCAAGTTGTTGTCAATAACTGTAGCTGTAGAATTAACACTCAAACGAGTGTGTTGACCAGGTGAAATCGAATGCTGAAGCCGAACTCGGCTGTGATCTATTGTCATGTGTTGCTTCAGACTCAGAAAGGTTTTGTATATGTGAATTTTGTTTATTCAAACCCACTGGGAAGTTATTAGAGTCTGACACTTGACAGTGTTGTTTGTCTACAATGTCAAGCCGGGTAGCGATATGGTAAATACGCTGAGTAAGCATGCTTAGTAATGCAGGTATGTCAGTACTGATCGATTGTTGCAATGAAGTAAAAAGATTCGGACTGCCTGGGCTGTTAGAAGATCTTGATGCCATAAGGAACCAATGAACCAAAAGGCAAAAAACAAGCCAACTGAAGACAAACAAGTGAGAAAGGAAATCCAACAGCTGCCGACACAATGCTTTAATGTAAGACAGTTTATTATCAAATCTCCACACGTTTTCGTCACCCTGATAGGATAACTTCTTCAGAAAATACAAATGAACTACACAGTAACAGTTTTGTAACTTGTTTTACTTATTTACTAGTGGTTGCTCTACAAATTGAGGTTGAGCTGATAGGTTTATGCTATTACATGACACCAGATGCCGTTTTTTTTTAAAACTGTTACTGTGTAGTTCGTTTGTATTTTCTGAAGAAGTTATCCTATCAGGGTGACGAAAACGTATGGAGTTTTGATAATAAACTGCCTTACGTTAAAGCACTGTGTCTGCACCTATATATTTTTAATGTAAAAACATGTTAGTGGTGTTGGATGAAGCATTTTACATCTGAAATATAACACTTTATTTTGGTTCCTTACATCTAAAACATTTGGTGTGTTACCAGCTATTAGAGATTGATGTCAATAAATAATGACATAGCTTTGAGTTTCAGACTTTCATTCTATTTAGACAATTCATTGTAACATAAATACTGTACTTTAAGCAACTTTTATAAGAACAATTAAAATCTGTTCCTATTTTTGAGTCTTTGTTCCACTTTATTTTATGTAGATTTCTTTAGCTGAAAGGTCGAGAGGTATGCAGACCTCTTTACTACTGCTGCCAGTTGTCCTCTCTCTCTCATACAGACACACACACACACACACACACACACACACACACACACACACACACACACACACACACATCTGCTTCAGAAAAAGCAAGCTGACACAAATCCTGATGTTCAAGTAATGTTGTGATTTAACAGCAGAATCATGTAAAATATGTTCCTATTTTGAGCCTTTGTCCCCCATTTATTTTATGCTTATCCAGATATGTTGAGCTAAGGCCTCTTATCGGAAGAAATCTGGACAAAACCATAAATAATGGGGGAGAAAGGCCCAAAAATAGGGACAATTAATAATGCTCTTATAAATTTAAGAGAGCTGACAGAATAACAGGTGTTACATTAGCATGAATTTTCTGAAGGGTATGAAGTCTATAACTCAAATGTCTACCTTTATTCTCTGATTTCAATCTTGACTGATTTGGCAGAGAACCAAAACTTTTATGAGGAACACACCAAAAATATCCAAAACTATGAGGTAAAAATCTGGACAGTCTGTGAAAATCAGGACAGTTGAGAGGTATGTCAAGAGGTTTGCAGACTTCCTAACTGCTGCTTCCAGGGATCGCTCAATTGCTTTTACTGTTCACTACCTCTCTCACACACAGGTCCGTCTTAACAGAATTATTGGCCCCTGGGCAAAGCAGTGGGCTAGGACCCCTACCTACACAACCACTCACAGGATTAAAAATGAAAATGGTCGATAAAATTAAACACATATTTATTGATACTTCCAACAAAATCATTGTTTGTACAACCAAGATTGGTCAACATAAATATTTGAACAATATAACATGAGCCTTGAAGAATACAAAAATGTCAACAAATTAATGATACTACAATTAGCACAAGAAATCTGGAAAAAGCCAAATCTGATTGGGGGTGTAGACAAAGGTCCAAAACCAGAGGGACACATTTTAAAATATAATCTTAGAAAGTTGCTAGAATTAAAGATTTTGTGCTACCATACATTTCCTGAAAGATAGGAAGACAGAAACTTAAATAGTTGTCTTTAGAAGAAGAAGAAGAAGATATTCTCTAAATAGCATAAACGCATAATTGCTGAATTCAGTCCTCACAGATATGCCAGAAAACCACAAACTGTAAGAGGAACAGACCAAAAGTATGAGCCAAAAATTCCAGACATTCTGTAAAAATCTGGACAGTTGAGAGCTATGCATTCAACTTCTTGAAACACAGGTGGTGGTAGGGGTAAAGAATTCAGGCTCTTGTAGCTAAGGTACACATTTTGAGCCCCAGCAAAGTAACACTAACCACCAGTTATCCCTAACTGGGACATTTTACACACACAGGCACAAACAGACACACATGTGCGCGTGCACGCGACACTTACTTGTTGAAGTGGAACTATGGAAGCAGCAAGGCAGCAACAAACAGAATGTTAAATTCTGCTCAGTAGGAAGAAAAGGTGACGCACATACAGACGTAACTTTTAGGAAGGCTGCCACTGGGTTTGGATAATTGATGTTTTCGGAAGGCTGCGTTTGGATAACTATTGTTTTGGATGATCGATGGTCTACTGTACAATGCTTTATAATATTTATAATTTTCATAATTCTTCAAATATTTCTAATTTAGTATAGTGTAGCATTTATTTATTTATTTATTGACAGCATGTCACAACATACATAGATTAGCATGGGATCCCTATGCTAGTGATGCCCCCGGCAACGGCACAGTGTGCCCATGTGTTAAGACAGCACTGTTCACACACACACACACACACACACACACACACACACACACACACACACACACACACACACACACACACACTCTCACTTCTGTTTTCATACATGCATACACTCTCACACACAACATAAACACATACACACTTAATTTTAAGTTTCATTTCTATTTTTAGTTTACACTTGCTAAACAGCAAAAGTGCTGTTTAGCGAGTGTAAAATCAATCGATCTCACTGTTCACACACATACACACACACACACACACACACACACACACACACACACACACACACACACACACACAGTTTCCTCTGCTTTCATGCACACATTTTACACACGCAGACAGAAACATAAAGAAACTCCTACACATACATACAAAGACACACACACACACACACACACACACACACACACACACACACACACACACACACACACACTTTTTTTTGGGTTGATTTATTTTTATTTTACACTCACTAAACAGCAAAGGCACTGCTTAGTAGTGTAAAATAACAGCTTGATCGATCTCGCTTTCAATCACATACATGCATACAGTTACACACACACACACACTTTTTCTTTTAATTTTTTTTTTTTTTTTTTTTTTTTTACATTTTATATTCTCTAAATAGCATAGGATGGCCACGTTGGTGCAGAGGTTAGCTTTGCCATCTCACAGCAAGAGGTTCTTCAGTTAGATCCTTGGCTGGGATGTCTTCTGTGCGGAGTCTGCATGTCCTCCCTGTGGTCGCGTGGGTTTCCTCCGGGTGCTCTGGTTTCCTTCCACATCCCAAAGACATGCTGTAGGTGGATTGGACACTCTAAATTGGCCCTAGGCGTGAGTGCGTGTGTGTGTGTGTGTGTGTGTGTGTGTGTGTGTGTGTGTGTGTGTGTGTGTGTGTGTGTGCCTTCTGTGGAAGGTTGGGCGCCAGGCTGGCAACTCGACACAGTAAAACTCCACTGCCAATCATGAGCGGACAGGTGATCCGCTGTGGCAACCCCTAACCAAGAAAAAGCCGAAAGAAGAAGAAGAAGAAGATATTCTCTAAACAGCATAAGCGCAGCTTAGCGAGCGTAAAGTAATGGTAGCCATTAGAGTTTTCTGTCCACGCTCCACAGTGGCTTGATATGCTGTCATGAAGCGGTGGACTCATTTTTCAGTGGCCATTATTTCTACATTAATACCCTGTTGGAGAACATTTGTTCTCCAGTCAGAATGTGATCTACGAATCGCCCATTCTCTAATATGGTATAATGCATAGTTTGGATGGCCAAATAAATAAGCATTTTTTCACAGAACGGATAGTAATACATCACACGGCTCCTTAAAGCAGATGCAGTGTAGGATCAAGAATGCATGAGAAGAACACTAGTAAATGAAAGAAGGTGAATAAAGATATGAACTGCGATCTATGGCATTATTATCTACTGAAATTAGCAGGCTAACAGCCAATGTTAATATTATCCTTGCTGAAGTTTGCAATTCAGTGGCGGCCACAGAAGTACAACAAAAGATGGCAACAGATTAAGTGCTAGTACTCGAACAGACATATTGAGAATTGCTATGACAAGACAGTGCAACAGCACACACCAAAATCACAAACAAGAAAAACATTACTTTAAAAAGGAAAAGTATAAAGTGATGCCTTCTTGTTTTTCGCATGTCTTGCTTTCTGTGTAGTGAAAGCGTCAAATGAGAGTTCTAGGGACTATAAACTTTCTTTTTTTTTACACTAGTTCCAAAACAACAGTCAAGAATGCTTACATCTGGTTTTACTAAAAATAATAATATGCACTTGGTCCTATGTAATGATGTCTAAAAGACAGGATTTCCGGTCACATGTGGTTTGTGATACTGAAAAGGAATGTCACAGCTCAACTTGCCCTGCTAGTAAACGCAGATATTTAAATAAAGAGTTAACAATTTAACAGTAACAGAGGGACTACAGAAGAAATTAACAGAGCTCTAGCAGACCAGGTGGATGACAACCATTGGATAACTGGTGCGCTACGCAAAAGGGCTTCACTGTGCCCCCCTTCCTCCAACTACAATAACGAGTGCCCCCATCTTGGTCTACCTACACCATCCAGATTACTTTTTTCTTCCTTTTTCTCACAGTTTGCCTTATTCTTCAGTTTTTTTTCCTCTATTCATTCAACATATTTTAAAGAAACCATTTGTTTACCAAACAAATGCACAAAAAATACTGGAAAAGTGCCCCTGCTAGAGCACTGCCCTAGGCGTTTGCCTAGTTGGCCTATGCCTAAGGCCGGCTATGGGTACAAACCTACTAAATTCAACTTCAGACAAAAAATACAAACTGTCTTGGTGAAATAAAGTACAGTTGTGTAAAATCTTACCATAACGGTAGATGTTCTTGCCTTCACTGCTGCAGTATTAGTAACTTATGTATTCCCTGCAGTGAAGCCTGTCATCCAGCCAGTCTACCAAAGCCTACTACTGCTTTAAGGTACACTGAACATCACTTAAACACTCCTCGTGTAGATAACGGGCATGAAAGTGACATTCAGGTGTACCATCCTCAGAACTGATTGCCCCAGTAGGAGCAGCAGTCCAAGGAAAAATAAAGGGAACCTGCATATTCAGGAAGAAAAAAGACTAGGGGGATGGAGGGAGGAAGTGAATACTGCAGTAGTGAAGGCAAGGGCATCTACCATTATGTTAAGATTTTACACAACGGTACTATGTCCTTACATTCACTGCTGCAGTATTCATAACTTATGGGAGAGTGCCAAAGCTCAAGAAGAAACTTGGGAGGACGAAGCAGCAGTAGAGCCCTCTAAGAAACCACGAAGAATGGCATTAGCAAAACCAACTCTAGCTCTGGAGATACTACCCAACTTGTAGTGTTTGGTAAAAGTATGCACAAAAATCCAGGTAGCTGCTTCAAGAACAGAATTAGTGTCTGAGCCCTTGATAAAAGCAGCAGAAAAAGCCAAGGCTCTAGTAGAATGAGCCTTTACAGAATAAGGAAGGCTCTCACCATGAAAAGTGTAACAAAAAAGAAATAGCCTTTGAAATCCAAGTAGAAATAGTTTGCTTGGAAACAGCCAATCCTAAAGACCTAGGATGAAAGGAAACAAACAACTGATCAGATTTTCTGATAGCTTTAGTCTTATCCAAATAAAATCTGAGCTGTCTATGCAAGTCTAAGGTATGCACCACCCTCTCACTGTCAGATTGCAGAGAGGGAAAATGTAGGCAAATTAATAGACTGATTAAGCACTCAATTAACCAACTTGGGCATAAAAGAAGGATTAGTACGAAAGGACATCATGTCCCCATGAATATCAAAAAAGGCAGACAAGCCATAATGGCTTGCAACTCAGACACCTGTCTGGCAGAAGTAAGAGCTTACAAAAGATCTGTCTTCCAAGAACAATTTTGCAAGGATACCAAAACAGCAGGCTCAAAAGGAGCCTGAGTCAATTTCTCCAGAACAAAATTAAGATCCCTGGGAGGAGGAACAGGCTTCCTGGGAGGTCTAATATTAAGAACGCTTTAAGAAACTGCTTAGCCTCAAATCTAGAAGCTAATGGAGGCGTTAAAGGCAAACAAGTAGAAAGAGCTGATAAGTGGGCCTTAATATAAGAGTAGGTCAAACCAGCATAGAGCAATTCACACAAATAAGAGAGAACCAAAGGAACATCCACATTAAGTGGGTCCAGGTTATGACAAGACACCAAACAGAAAACCTCTTCCATTTAGGTAAGTAGGATTTCCTAGTTGTAGATTTCCTGGCCTCCTGTAGGACCTGCAGCATGTCCTCAGAAAAAAGCTGTCTATGAGTAATCAAAACCCGATCACCCACAATGTCAGCTGAAGCGTGGACAGGTGAGGATGACTGAGAGATCCCTTGTCTTGTGTGAGCAGATCCACCCTGTGAGGTATCTTGTGATCATTACCCCTGGCTAGATGCAGAAGTAGAGGGAACCAGTGCTGTTGTGGCGAAAACGGAGTCACCAACAAGATTTTGGTAGCGTCATGTTGAATCTTGAAAAGTACTATCAGAATGAGAGGAAGGGGAGGGAATGCATAAAGAAGCATCCCCTTCCAAGAAAATGAGAGGACGTCCACCTTCCATACCAGAGGACCTGAGATTCTGGCACAAAACACAGGAAGTTGTCTGTTCAGAGGGGAGACAAAGAAATCTAATTGAGGAGTACTACACTTGTGAACAGTGTCCAGAAACATATGCCTGTGAAGCATTCATTCATGGGATTGAGTGAAGGACCTGCTCAGAGTGTCTGCCACAATATTCTGATCTGAAGGAATATAAACTGCCTGAACAGTCACCTGATACTTGACAGCCAGATGTCATACCAGAAGTGGCAGCTGGCAAAGAAGGTAAGATCTTGTTCACCTCTGTTTGTTGACATACCACATAACTGTGGTGTTGTCTATGAATACCTTTAGAGGCCCCGGAGAGAAAAGAGGATGAAAGGCCTGAAGAGTCAGCAGAAGAGCTCATCTCTTTGATGTTGGTGTGCTCCTTTTGCTGATGAGGAAACCACACTCCCTAAAACCTCCAGTGAGCCAAACGCTGCCTCCCATCCCACATCTGAAGCATCTATGAACAGATCCTGAGAGGGAAAGGGAGGATGAAAAGGGAGCCCTGGATTCAGAGACAACTGCTGAAGCCACCATAGAAATACCTTCTTGAGACAAGGGAGAAGAGGAACTGGAAAGTCTAGAGGATCCGCATGTTGAAGCCACACCAACTTCAGAAACCACTGGAACATCCTTATGTGGAGTTTGGCCAAAGGGAGCACCGGAATGGTGGAAGCCATGAAACCCAGAGCTCTCAGAAACTCCCTGGCTATAACAGAGGCCATGGGAAGTAGAATGATAGTTAAGGACTTTGGAGGAAACAGGGATGCCTGCATTGGTACCGTCTGGATCCTGCAACCAAAAAAGACTTGATCCTGAGAAAGAGTGAGGGAAGACTTTTTGAAGTTTATTGTGAACCACAGGCTCTGTGGAAGAGAAATGGTAAAACGAAGATTTTGCAAAAGGACCTCTGGAGAGGATGCCTGAATCACAGGTCATTCAAGTAAGGAAATATCTGCATCGCTTGAAGCCTGTAAAAAGCAATCACAGGAGTGAGGCAGTTGGTGAACACCCTTGGGTTAGTAGAAAGGCCAAAGGAAAAAGCACAGAACTGAAAATGCAAGGAAGCAATAGAGAAACGCAAAAACATCCTGAAAAGAGGCTGGATTGGAATATGTAAATAAGATCCTTGAGAGCCAGACACACCAGAAAGGCCTGAGGGAGCAAGAGAGGAAACAGGGCCTGAAGGGACAACATCTGAAAGGAAGGCACCTTCAAAAAAGTGTTTAGATGATAAAGGTCTAGAATCGGTCTCCAACTACCCGCTTTTCTGGGCACTAGAAACAGTCTTGAATAAAACCCCTTTCCCCTTCGGGACACAGGCACCTCTTGAATAGTACCCTGAAACAAGAGAGCTCAAAAAACATCTGGGAAAAAAAGGAAGTTGTTTCCAAGCAGACTGAGGAATGCCCATAAAAGGAGGACGGGAAATCCACACCATGAAGTACCCCTGACCTGGCAGAATAAAAGCACAAGCCAAACCAAAAACTCCTTACTGCAGCAAAAAGAAGGTCCCAGCAGCCGAGCACAAGCCCACAAAAAGCCAAGGCGTAGTTAGTAGCTAAGTCCACAATACGAACATGTCTTTATTTAAAAACAGCAAACAGCAAAAATAACGTAAAGCGCTTTTCATCTCACTGATAGTGAGACTTCCTCAGACAAAGTTTCAAGTGCAAAGCAACTCATTAAATACCCTACCCAATGTCTAATTCATACTCCTTCAATTAATTCATTAAGTTAATACCAACCATTTCAATATGATAGCTTTGCAATTCAGTGTCAAACAGTACTGCAATCCTGTTTTCATTCACATTTCCAAATGCAATGCTTCAGTCAGTAATCTCAACAATTCAATTTTATACTAGGTACCTGGACGATATTTTCATATTGATAGATGGGAAAGTGAAAGAGGCAGAAAACCTAGTGTCCTACTTTAATAATACAACTTCATTTTTAAAATTTATTTTCACATATAATGAAATTAATATTGCCTATTTGGATGTCTTATTGAGTAAGGAATTACATAAAAAAAGCTATTTTGCAAACATCTATAGAAAAGTCACATATTCTAATGCCTTCCTTCATTTTTCTAGCTGCCACCCTTTGGTCCAAAGGAGGTCTGTAGTAAAAGGACAATTAGTCAGGGCTGCCCGCATGATGACTAGGGAAGATGACTTTTCACAAGAATGTGATAGGTTAGGAAATATGTTCTCCTAAAGAGGATATCCCACCCATCTGATCAGGGAACTAACCGAGAAGGTACAAAGGAAAAGATCAAGAGGCCTTTACCAACACATCTTGTTTGATATACATGAATTAGGTCAACAGGACTCCCAAATTAGTGAATAAAATCAGAGAAAAAGCTTCTTTGGTCGGAGTTAACCTAATCACAAAGTTTAGTTTGGATGGTTATAACATCAGAGAGATCATCTATAAAAACTGGGAGATTGTTAGATCAGATGCTGTATTGACCTGTAAACTGAAAGACCCCCCCCCCCCCAAAGTAGTGTTTAGAAGGGGCAACAACCTTAAGTGTTTATTATCAAAAAAGAAAGATAATAGGCAAAGGATAGTAAAAGTAGGTATGACTAAATGTGGTAGATGTACATATTGTCCATACATGGACATAGGGGAAAGATTCAACATCAGAGGGGTGGACTATATGACCCCACAGAGATTTGATTGTAACACAAAAGGTGTGGTTTATTTGGCATGCTGCCAGAATTGCCCAGTTTTCTACACAGGGAAAACAGACTGGAAATTTAAGGAAAGGGTATATGAACATCTTTACAGCACCCGGACATTGAAACAGGACAGCGCAATTGCTAAACATACCCTAGACTGTCCCACACATTCATTTAAATTTAGAGCTATAGACTCAATTAAGGTGGATGAAATGAGAGGAGGTCCTAGTTCTTTGATGTTGGAAAAATTAGAATTAATGTGGCAAATATGGACTAGAGCCTTCCGGTACCCAGGATTGAATGAATATTATTCAATCAAATGTATATTAAAACTGAAAAGTCTAGCAAGATGATGGTTATTAACAACTGAGGGGACACCTTACTTAGGGGTTGGGGACTAGGTTCAATACATTTATTCAGCAAACATATTTATATTAATTCTTGACATTTTTGATATTTTCTATATCACTACAGTTGAATTTAATCTGTTAATTTTTTACGTCTTTAGGACATATTCATTTATGTGCAGTTACACATTTATGTTTAGTTGATGGGGGTTTTATGTACATTTTTAATATTCTTAATATATTTGGAAGTTTAAGAGTTTTTAACATTGGTAGAGGATTTTATTTTAAAGTGTGAAACACTTTGGAACACCCGACTGCAACGGGTTTAATTGACCATACAGCTATCCAGGCTTTGGGTGTTCATTTGGAATAGGTTACAGCGGAGCTTACTAAGTACAGTACTGTTGTTTTAAATGCAGACTCCACTATGTAGTGCTGTTACGTATACTCGTAACTGACAAGGTGGATTTTTGTAATTAGGAAAGAATTTTGGTTACTACCCGAGTATAGATAGACAGGTAACATCAAATGTTTTATTTCAGTTTGCGAATGTATCAGTTGTAACGGACTGCATTTAACTAGTTATGTATCCAGCCAGCCATAAAGGTTTGAAATCATACTAAATCGAATATGGATTTAACGTTTTAGTGAAGGTTTGTTAGAACCTTAGGTTTAAAGCTGCTGTAGTAAAGTCCGGAATGTTGAGATTACTGACTGAAGCATTGCATTTGGAAATGTGAATGTAAACAGGATTGCAGTACTGTTTGACACTGAATTGCAAAGCTATCATATTGAAATGGTTGGTATTAACTTAATGAATTAATTGAAGGAGTGTTAATTAGACATTGGGTAGGGTATTTAATGAGTTGCTTTACACTTTAAACTTTGTCTGAGGAAGTCTCACTATCAGTGAGACGAAAAGCGCTTTACGTTATTTTTGCTGTTTGCTGTTTTTAAATAAAGAAGTGTTCGTATTGTGGACTTAGCTACTAACTATGCCTTGTAATACTGGCAAACCCAAGAATCCTAGGTGATTTGAAACCAAATAGGTACAGAAAGGGAAGGGCAAAGAAGAGAAAGAGGAATGTGGCTGGGGACAGGTGGATAGTCAGACAGCACCTGGTTTGTCAGGAAAGGAAGGCTTTTGAATACCTGCAGTCTGAGTGGCCTTAGCAAGAGAAGCCCATTTACCACCCTTTTTACCTTTAGCAGGAGGGTGAGATTGCCTACGAATAAAGGCTGGCTTAGAAGGGTAGTTTCTCTAAAATTTAGGCAAAGGAGAAACAAAGACATGTTTAAGCTCCTGTAAGGCCTTCCCCTTGTCCTGAAGAGACAAACAAACCAGCAGCCACTTCCCCACACAAAAATGTATTATCCAAAGGAGCATCCATCAAGTTTTCCTTAATATCATCCGGTAAAGGTTGAAGCCTAAGCCAAGAATACCTCCTTAGTACTAAACCAAAAGCAGTAGCCCCAGAAGTGGCATCTGCTGCATCATAACTACATTTGACAGAAAGATGAACTACTTGAGAGGAAATCCCTAGCAAGGAAAGAGCAGAGGATTTATTCTCAGAATCTGGAAGAGCAGAAAAAAGTTGACAAGCCTGAGAAAGAAGAGCCGACACATACCTAGATATATGGTTCTGACAATTAACAGCCCTAAACTCTACGGTAGCTGAAGTATAAACCTTCTTACCCAGCCTATCCATAGTTCTGCTGTCTTTGTCAGAAGGCAGTAACTTGGACAAAGGAAGAAACTGAGACAGCTTATCAGAGGCTACAGACACCACAGAGGGTTCAGCAGCAGGATGTATGAACAAAAAGGAAACAATTCTCAGGCACCCTATAAAACCTATCAGTTTCTTGGGAGCACGGATAAGAGAATCACGCACTTTACAGGTATTGGAAAAAACATCCAGTAAAGCAGCCAGGACAGGAGGAATAGCCATAGGTTTAGAATATTCCATTTGCAGTACTTCATAGTACCTCCTTTGGATATCAGAAACCTGGGCACAATTCCACTTAAAAAATTCCATCATCCTAGAGATTGTGTCCCCAAAGGAAATTTCCTCAGAAGGAGTATCTGGACTATTAGATTCCTCCTCCCCAAACCCGTAGTCCAAAGGAGAAGGAATCTGGGTAGAATAAGTGATTCTTTATCAAAATCCATCTCTTCCTCAGAAGAATTAAATTCCCTGGGCCTTTTAGGCAAAGAAGAGGACCAAGGAGGAGCAAGACCGAAACCTCTTGAGGAGGCCTTAATGACAGTAAAGCATTAAATAACCTCTAAGTAAAGGCCTGCCACTCACTCTGTGGATCTCTAGGAGCAGAAGAAACATGTTCAGTTTTCTGTTTCTTTTTTAAGGGAACCTCCATCCTAGTTAACTGAGAAGGCTCTGACTCAGGAAGGCATTCCACAACCATAGTAGGAACTTCTTTCCTAAGAAGAAACTGCAGAACCCCCTAGACCCCTCGGAAACCATCAACAGTGATTCCCCCTGAGAGCCCAAAACAGATGCAAAGTCTCATCAGACGTGCTGCCCGCCATATCCTCACCAGCCTCCAACCCAGACATGGCAGAAAAATCTAACAACACAGCCAGGCGAGTCTCCTGGTTTGTAACAACCTCAAGAGAAACACCAGGCAGAGGCTGGACAGCAGAAGACTCTGGTCTTACTTTTTTCACTTTCTTCCTCCCTGACAGCTGATCCTCAAGGCAGGAAGTTCCACTCATAGTATTCTTAGCAAGAAGCTTAAGATGCTGGTTCTCAAGCTATAATGAAAGGGAAGAAAGCCTATTATAATGGGTTTTTGGGACAAATGCCCGACAAATCAAACAAAATGTTTGGTAATGAGAATCTCCTTGGCAAAATAGGCACTTATTGTGGCGATCTTTATGGGGAATCTGTCTTCCACACTGGCATTTACCCTTCCTGGATGACATTACCCCCCCCCCCCCCAACAGCACAAAAAAAATTCAAGAAAAGAACAAAAACCCCAACTGGGTACTTATTTGCAAAGGTGACGACTTCAGCAAACAGGAGTAATTACCAGAATTCCAACAAACATTAAAAATGGCAAAAAATGGACTGACGCAAATAAACTGACGGTTAAAAACAGAGTTTGAACTGACAGCAAAGAAGTTCTGAGGATGGTATACCGGAACATCACCTTTATGCCCTATGCTACACGAGGAGTATTTAGATGACGTTCAGCATACCTTAAAGCAATGGTAGGCTTTAGAAGACTGGCCGGACGGTGGGCTTCATGGCCGGGAATCCCGTACATTATGAATACTGCAGCAGTGAATGTAAGGACATCTACAAATGTCACCTATTCTCCATACAAAAAGCCAACTTACAAATACATACAGAAACTACACAAATAAAAATCCTCTTCCTCTTGAAGGATGTGGGGGGAGTATCTTTGAAAGAATGAGAATAATCCACATCTTTCCACCTCCAATGAGATTACTCTCTGTCCCTGATCTTACCCTTACCCTAGAAAGAGAAAGAGAATCATCCTTTTTAGGCATCAGTCCTGTTAAAATCAATTTATTTTCTGCTCTGTACATGGATGGACACCTTATCAAAGGCACTACCCATGTCATACTTTTGTTTTAAATCAGGTTCAAAACAACTTATATACAACACACAGAGGTCTTAGGGTGAAATCTTAAAAAAACAAAATCACATTTTTGAAACATGACTCACTTTTTTAGAGAATAATAAGAAAACTGGAGAAGTGTAGTGCAAACGAGAAGTAAAAAAAAAAAAAAAAAAAAAAGACTCAAGAGATAAGCACTATAACAAATAAAAAAAAAACACCATTAACAACAGTGAAATAATATGACTGCAAAAAAGTAGCAAAATACAACATGGCAAAGACGTTAGACTGAGGACTGGAGCTGCTAATAAAGGGCACAGCAGAAGGTTACAGCCTAAAAAGGAGAAACAACGCAATGCTCTCCTGACAAAGATAAAATTGGAAAGAGCTAGCCTCAAACTGAATTTACTGAAGTATTAATTTTTTTCTTCTAGTACGCAATGTTTCATACCACAGTAACAAAGTCAGTAAAATGGAAGACTATTAGTAAGTGATCAGACTGGAAAGTCATAAAGGCATAAAAGAGTACCTTTTCCTTTAAAAAGAGCACACATGCACACACACACACACACACACACACACACACGCAAAACTGTTCAATTTCTATCTGCAAGCTCACTAATTGGCAAAAGAGATCTTAGAAGCAGTAAAAAGAGTGGAGAATTATGGGTAAAAAGAATGCATTAGAGCCAGAAAATGATCATCTATCTAGCTGCCTAAGTTCTACAACCTTAGTTTTGCTGGTTGAAGAAGATGGACTTCATTTCACATCCCCATGTGCTCACTGCAGAAGGGGGTCTGAATGGAGAGATGATAAGTCAGCAAGTAAAGGAGAGTATTAGTGCTGAAATTGAATTATCCTCAAGTTTTGGTGAGTACCTTCACAAGGTGGACCCTATTTTTCAGAAAAATCTCACCAAGAAAACACTGATATACAGACTGTATTTATATAGCATATATCATGGGCAGAAGTAGGTTAAAATTACAAAAGATAGCTGGGTGCACAAGACCCAGAATAACAAAGTGCCCAATCCTGGTAGGCACACTGGTGCCAAGACTGGAAAAGATGACAGTGTAGACTCCTCAAAATACACAGACATTCCTACAATGGGGCCAGGCCTAGGAGGGGATGGCCCCCCCTGAAGGAAGTAGTAGTCCACAAAAATAAAAAAAAAACTGATAAGCCAAAGAAGAACCAGAAAGATTATAAAGTCGACTACTGAGGATAAGAAAGAAATTATGTATTGTTACTATTATGCAACAAAGCCCAGAATTTCCAGGCACAAGATATAGAAAATGACTGAGAGAGAAATTAGAGGAAAGAAAAATACTTCCACAAGAAAAACTGTCAGAAGCTTCAAATAAAAATTTGTATTCATTAATACAACAGATTTGTGAAAAACAGTACATAGTTCAAGAAACTTTGTTTGGAAAAAGAAGCATCTGAGGAATTGCAAAAATATAAACAACAAAACCTAGACATTTTTGAAAAGTATAAAAAAGAAATATAGACATGGGAAAGAAAGAGAGATTTGATATATTGCAATATTTATGCAAAGGAGAAAGCCAAATTAATCAATTTAAAGAAGGAAGTTCCAAAGATATTTGAAGAGAAATACAGGCAAATGCATCCAATATGGAAAATTTCACAATAAAAAATAACACAAAGGGAATATAGAAAAAAAGTTTAGTAAAGCAAAAGTTAAAAAAATAGAAGTTGAAGTTAAGGAGTGCCTGCGAAGTGAAGGATTTGGTGTAAAAAGTCTAACACAGGTTACATAACAGCATGATGGAGCGAGTCCTCAAACTAAGGAGAAACATTCATCAGGAGACATCTGAAGAAGAAATATGGACATGAGAAAGAAAAAGAGATATGATATGGTGTAATACTTACATAAAGGAGAAAGCAAAACTAACCAATACAAAAAGTGCAGCACCAAAGATATTTGAAGAGAAATATAGGCAAAGGAATCCGGACATGGAAAACTTTCCAATACAAAAAATAAAAAGACAAACAGGAAAAGCAGAAAAGGACATAGTAATGGAGAAGTAAAAGAAATAGAAACTGAGGTTATGGAGTACCTGCAAAGTGAAGGATTCAGTGTGGAAAATCTAATTCAGAAAGCACAACAGGATAGAGCAATAGATATCAAAATTAAGGGGAAACCAGTATAAAGGTTCACTTGAAGCTGGACAGCAAGGGAAGGTACAGGAAATTGTGGTAACTCTGATACAGTCAATGCTGAGGAGTGATAGGCCAGTGAGTTCCCATATGACAGAGCAACAGATGGCACACGATGAAACTGAAGAGAATGTGCCACAGGAAAACACTATATGATTTTCTATAGAATGCCAGCAGGCAAGGGAAAACAAAAAATGTGCCCTCAGTTTAGAAGAAAATGAGCTAAGAGAAGAGTTTATTGATTTAATAGACATAGATAGACATATTAAGATCAATGAAAGAAATAGACTGTAGTGTAGAAGATCAGCAAAACCCAAAAAGTCAGAAGCTTCATAAAACAAATTACCACAGTAATTAGGACTGTCCATAGAGGTCCATAAGATATAACAGAAGTAAACAGGATATATTATTATGCAGATAAATTAATAACTGATAAAACTCTCCCATAAGAATATAGGGTAGTGAGGGAAAGGAAGGGGAGAAATCGAATACCATCATGGAAACATCAAATGGAGAAAACTATAAAGCAATTAAGACAAGAAGTGTAACTGTCAGAAGAATATAGAAGAGAAAACAGATCAACAAAAACACTAAGAAAGATAGACATGATAAAAGCAATGTGCAGTATTAGTATTAAACCAGGCCTGGATTTATCATGCACTATCACAAATAACAAACTAAAAATCTCAGCATAGGCAGAAAGACATAGAAGATACACAGATAAATATACAAGAAAAATACAAAATAAGCAATTTATTGATGACTCAAAAAAGTTTCATAGAGAATTGGGAAACACGGTAAAAGGAAGTGAAAGATCAGCAAAAAAGAAGAAATAGATACATATTGGACAAATATCTCTGAAGGTTCTGTAGAACATAACAAAGATGCTAAATGGATAGAAAAAGTAAATGAAAGAAAAAAAATTTAAAGGTATAGGATATGAAATGGGATGAAGTAACAGCCAGAGAGATTGACACAAAGTTAAGAAAAGCCTCTAATTGGAAAACCCCAGGCCCAGATACAGTACCTAACTTTTGGTTAAATATTAACATCTTTGCACAAAGATTTAGCCATGAGTAAGAACTATTTATATGCACACCATGAAAAGACACCAACCTGATTAACAATGGGAAAAATAATGCTCCTGCTTAAGAGTGAATATGCAAGCTACCCTGAAAATTATAGTACAATAACTTGCCTTCCGACAATGTATAAACTATACACAGGAATTGATCCCAACAGACTTTATAGTCATTTAGAAGAAAACTCACTTATGGCAGTAGAACAAAAGGGCAATAAAAGAAAGTCATATGGAACAAACAATCATATGTTGTTAAAGTCATAGTGGAGAACTGTAAAAAGGGGAAGAATCTAAGTATAGCACAGACTGACTACAAAAAAACATTTGATAGTATCCTATATCCATGGATAAAAAGAGTGCTTAAAAATGTATAAGGTACACCCTACACTGATTGACTACATACAGACCACTTTGTAATTAAGCCATGATAAAGGACAAATTATTTTCCCACGGATAAAAATTCAAAGGCGGATATTCCAGGGTGACTCTCTGTCACCACTACTCTAGCTTGCCCTTAACCCATTAAGCTGTCTACTTAACAGCTTAGGCTATGGCTATAATTTGGCTCTTAGAAAATAACAATGTAAAGACGTCTCATCTTCTACTTGTCGATGATTTAAAACTGTATAAGCTCATCAGATGAGGAACTGAAAGTGCAAATGCAAGTTGTCAAAACTTTTTCAGATGATATAAAAATGTCATTCCATCTTGATAAATGTGCAAAAACAACCTTTAAAGCAGGAAAACTGCAGCGCCAGAAAAAAAATCAGTTTGAGACAAGAATGTGACATAAAAGAACTTGAGCAAGAGAGTGGGTATAAATATTTGGGAACTGATGAATGATCAACAATAAAACATGAACAAAGGAATACTTTAGAAGACTTAAATTAATCCTGAAAACAGCACTGACATCTAGGAACGAAATCCAAGCTATAAATCAATTTGCTCTTCTTGTCCTAACTTACAGTTTAGGAGTGACTGACTGGCCCCAAAACGTGTTGGATAGCTTAGATAGGAAACCAAGAAGGATGCTTCATCCTCATCAAATGATTTATAAAAATCAGTGCATACCAAAATTATATATTCCCCATTCCAAAGGAGGGATGGGCCTCCTTGAAATTGATTACATGTACAGATCATCAATCGTGGGACTGCACACATATCTGCTGACCTCACAAGATCCAAACGTTGTGAATGTTTTAAAACATGAGGAGAATAAATCTATGATAACTTCTCTGCTTAATCTAGCAGAAGCATATCAGCATCAAGCAGGAATGGAAATCAAACCAGAAGTAGATAAAAATCAGGCAGCAAATGAATGTGCCAAAAAACAAAAGAAAGAATATTAGGTGAAGGAACAGATGAGAAGGCAAGAAATGTGGAAGATGCATAAATATAGTTACAAGTATAGAAAATTTTATTTTATTTGCAATTTTTATTTGCAGTTTGTTTTCCAGGATAGTCCATTGGGCTACAAGGAGCCCGTTTTCAATGGAGTCCTGGGGAGAAAAGCTCCGGAGAAATACAAATACATAGTACAGCAAAAGCACAAATCCATAATATACATTTCAATTAAATGTTAAATACATATTTCGGATAGTACAAATCCATATCACACAATTCAAATAAATGTTACATAATACATATATAAAAAAAAAGATTTTCATTATCAAAATTACATCAGGTTAATTTAATAAGTAGTAATACTTTTTTTTTTTTTTTTTTTAGGCAATTACAACGAGGTAATTTTTTTAGTTGTTGGTTGAATACGTCCCAAGGGATGTAGAACTTTAGGAGGTAGTGACAGGCATCAAATAAGTTTGGAAAGTTAGGTAGAAAGTATGGCTAGAATTAGGTTGGATGAGGGCAAGAGCATTTCCATTGTGAAGTAAGGTGTGGGTGCAGTGAGGTTTTAAACAAGGAGAGACTGCTGGTGGTGCGGATGGGAGAAGGAAGAAAGTTCCAGAGGTATGCAAGAGAGAAGGACATCAAGTGATTGCCAGCAGGACGTGTTGGTTTATGCAATTTTATTAGGTTTTGGGAATCGGATCTTATGAGTCTATCTGGCTTATGCATTTCAAAGGTATTTGCTAGGGAGGGGCAGAGAGAAGGGTTATGAATGAGTTTGTGTGCTTGGATGAGCTGGGTATATGTGAGGAAGTTTGGTAATTCTAGCCAACATGTTGCTGAAGGGAATTACAGTGGTGGGAAGAGGCTCTATGACCTGCTGCAAATTTGGATATTTGTTACAACAACATGAGAGTTTTGTTTTGAGAGAAGATTGTAGGCTGGTTGGGATAGACACAACGTATAAATGGGATGGGATGAGGTATGTATTAGCTAATGTAATCCTAGTGATGGGAGAGATAAAGCGGTAAAGCATACGAAATTTTTATGTTTTTTTTTTTTTTTTATATTTGCTTGTAAATTCTTGTCAAATTTTAGCTGATCGTCAATGATAATTCCTAGTAATGTTGTGTCAGAGACTAGTTCTAGGGGGTATTATTTTTGCTGGTAATTATGAAGGATTGTTTGTCTATGGGAAGAGGTTGTGGATGCATTGAATAACATAACATAACATAACTTCTAGAAGAACCTCATGTTGATCAGGAACAAATGCAGGAATGGTTAAGGAGAAGTGAATTCAAATCAAGAGATGAAATGTTAATATTGATGGCCCAAGATAGTGGGCTACATACACTGGTTTACAAAGTCCACTGAACATGTGGTAGAAACAGACAAATGTAGGTTTTGTAAAACCGAATTGGAAAAGGTTGCACACCTCATTGCTGGTTGTGATATACTAATAGCAGAAGGTCTGTATACTGAAAGGCATAATAATGTGACAAGACTGTCGCACTGGGGATTATGCAAACATTATGGCATTGAAGTGGCTGAAAAACACTGGAAACATGAACCACAAAGCATTACAGAAAATGAAGTTTATATCACATGGGACCACTCATTACCAATAGTTCAAAAGATAGATACTAGAAAACTGGGTATAGTGGTCCATGAAAAGAAGACAAAAGTAGCACTGATCATTGAAATCACCACACCTAGTGACTACAGTGTCTTGCATACAGAGAAACATAAAGTCATAAAATATCAGGATCTGCAGGCAGAAACGAGAGAAATGTGAAAGAAAGATACCCAGACAGTTCCAACAGTAGTAGGAGCAACGGGTCTTATAAAAAAGAATCTACAATTGTATTTAGATATGTTACTAACACATGTTACCCAGTATGAAATCTGGACGCGTGGATGGGAAATCGCAAATTCACCCCTGGGATCTCTTCTGTGTCCCTGCTAAACAGAGGCACAGTAAACTAATCTTAAAAGGGTATCTTCTGTGACCTACTTTACAGAGGCAGAGTAGGCTAATCTAATAGGGAGGTGGAAGCCAAATACACTCTGGCTGGGCTTATAAATGCCCTAGGGCAGACAGCCTAGTATCTACCTATGAACATATGAACCTATGAACTGCAGAAGGAGTCATTACTGGGCACACTGTGGGTGCTGCGAAGACCATTTTTGGCTGACATCAAAGATTGAAGCAATACTAATTTCATGAACTTTACTCGTACTTTGACTTAGGAATGGGGTCCATTCCCATCATGGTATTAGAAACTCAAAAAATTTGGAGAAATTAAAAAAGGCAGAAGCCAATCTCCTCTCAAAGAAGCCACAATAAATTGTGTTAACAGCTGGTGGAGTTTGAAGTACATACCATGCAGCAAGACTGTTCTGTCTAAGAGGATTTCTTTGAGCAATAAGGAAAAAATAACTTTTAACTGTAACACCCAAATAAGACATATTAGTCTTGTTAGTGCAACCACTAGTAATGTAGACTAGGTACATACCAATAATGCCCACACTGGGGGGAGATTAATTTGCTTTGAGTTAAAAAAAAAGAAATTACAAGACCTAGTAATCTTGTCACTACATCTCCTAGCAAAGCAGACAGAATGCACAACATGCTGCCTACACCATGGTGTAGATGTAACACAGTGAATGCCCTGCATTAAACACAGCCATGCTTGCTATTAATGAACTTGACACGCAAAATGCTATAGGTATCACAATGCAAGGTACCAACACAGAAATCACATCTTGTTACATTACATTACATCTGTGGCTGAACTGGAATATTATGTACGCATACATTTACACTGTACTTCGAGTTGCTCAAAGGACTCTGACCTTCAGTTTCATATCTAGTGCCAGTTAAATGGCAAAACCCAGTAAGTAGATGCCAGATAACAAAATAAAAGTAACAGTCATTAAAGTCAATACCTATTATGTCACAATCACTGGATCCTGTTATCACAACCCCACAAATACACAAATTCTAATAGACTCCCAAATACTGGCTTATATCCACAGACACCCCTCCCCCCCAACACACAGGAATATAAACTCCATACTTATAAAACTTCAAGAAATCTTACCAAATTTAACCAACAAGTATTCAATAACATCTTAAAAACAATCAATTGGTCCTTATTAAAAACTCTACCTCTGGATGGTTCCATTTACCACTTTAAGAAAGTCTTCTTAGATACCCTTAATAGCACAGCCCCTCTTCGTACCAAAAGAATAAAAAATAATCATGCACCATGGCTTACTAAAGCCACAAAATCAGTAATGCATGCTAGACAACAAGCATGGAAAAACTAGCATAAGAATAAAAATGACACCAACCTACTTGTATACAAACACCTAAGTAATAAATCCAAAAACTACTTCTCTCAACAACTAGGCAACCAAAACAAGAACTCCAAAAATTCTGGAAATCTATCTCAAACCTCCTGACTCTTGGGTCTACTCAAAACCCTTTACCAGCCCCTAACAAGAATCCATCTACCCATCACATTAGGAGTCCCTCAGGGTTCGATACTAGGACCCCTTCTTTTCTCCATCTTTATCAATGACCTTCATTCAGTCATCCCAAATGCTACCTGCATTCAATATGCGGATGACTCCACCTTTATTTGTTCTGACACCTCACCAGCTACTTTATTCACATTAACCCAAATTACCTTCAATACAGTGGAAAAATGGCTCTCCAATCAACATCTAATTCTAAACCCCAACAAAACTAAGTTGCCCCTCTTCTCCCCCACATGCAGGACCACCCCTGCCAGCCTTCAACATAACTGCTAACAATGGCACTATCATCTCCCCAGAGCCCCAAACTAAACTACTGGGTGTCACAGCTGATAACCTGAAGTATGATATGCATATCAATCAAACTATCAAAACCAATAATAAAAAACTTGGCTCTCTTTACAGAATCAAACCTTTCCTTACCCCATTTGCTAGAACTGCAATTGCCCATTCCCATCTGCTACCAACTCTTCTCTATGCCTCACCTCTATTCTCCAACTTAAACAAAGCAGATCTTAATAAACTATCATCCTGCTATAACCACATTGCCAGATTTGCTACTGGCACAGCCTACCGGACACACCACTGTCACAACCTAAACCGCCTAGGATGGCTTGAACTGCCAAGCCTACTGTAGTTCAACCAGCTAATAGTGGCACATAAAGTCCTTTACCAACCAGAAAATACACCTGCACTAAAAAATATTATCAGCCCCTACACCAGCACCCGGCCACTGCGATCATCCACTAGACTCCTAGGTCAAACATACAAATCCAACTACTCAGCTGGGGACTCTCTGTTTGCCAACTCTGTTGGAAAAATATGGAAGAGACTCCCAGCTGACTTGTCCCTAGAACCCTCATTAACACAATTCAAAAACAAACTCAAGAAATACTTCAAAACTCATTGGTTACGTCCTTGCACAAACCCCGACTAGTGACCTCTCTATTTCTTAGGTGCCTTACCTTCAACTACTTCTAACTTTTTTCTACCAATCCATTTCAGGAAGGGTCAATTGTATAACTGCTGCTCAGTGTGTCTTAAACCTGAATGTAATGTTATGTATATTTAACTTTGAAAAGAACGTTATCTTTTGTGAAGTGTTTTATAATAAGTACTATATGTGCTAAATGCTGGTATTGCTTATGACTGTAATCTGCTTGAAACTAGCATTTACTAAATGTTCAATGTGTATTATTATCTTGGAGCTTTTCTCCCCAGGGCTCCACTGAAAATGGACATGTATCCAGCTGACTATCCCGGTCAACAAATGTAAAATAAATAAATAAATAAATAAATAGTTAACATCTTTAATTCCCACTTCAAGAAAGTATACTTAAGCTTGTAAACTATGCTACAATAATACCTCCTTAACCATGAAATCCCTGCAGCTATCTCTGCAGCTCCTACTTTCACTTTATAGCTTATTCCCAACTCTCTAATGCACACATTTCTTTTCAAATTAAAACCTCGCTCCCTCTCCTCAGGCAACCTCCCTTCTGAATACCTAAAACTCACAGCAGATGCAATAGCCTACCCTGTTAATATTTTGATTAACAGATCTATCACAGAATCTAAAGTTCCTCAACTTTGGAAAAAATCTAATGTAACAGCCCTAAACAGGGGTGGAAATACCAGTGAACTGACAAACTACCGCTCCATCTCTATCCTCTCCCCTTTATCTAAAATACTGGAAAAGTGCATTCATAAGCAACTACTGAAACATCTTACTGATAAGAATCTCATTGCTCCCACCCAACATGGTTTTCGCCCAGGACACAGCACATCCACTGCACTTGTATCTTTCACAGATACTGTAAACAAAGCCTTGTAGTCTGGCCAGCTAACCCCAGTAATCCTACTGGACTTATCAAAGGCCTTTGATAACCCCAGTAATCCTACTGGACTTATCAAAGGCCTTTGATACAGTATCACAAAATGACTACAACAATTATCTACACTAGGCTTCTCTCCACCAACTGCAAAATGGTTTGCCAACTACTTAATCAATAGAAAACAATGCGTTTGCTGGCAAATTAATCTGTCACAATACCTGGAAAACAAAACCGGAGTCCCCCAGGATTCCATTCTTGGACCCCTACTTTTTAGTATTTCTATTAATAATCATCAAACTGCCTCTCTTCAAAGCATACTCATTCAATACCCTGATTATTTCACCATTATTTCCTCCTCCAATAACCTTTAACAATTTCTAAAAATAACTAAAAACGCCTTCATCTCCATTGAAACCTGGCTAAAGGATGCACAATTACTATTTAATCCGAAAAAGTCCAAACTGTTAATGTTCACACCGAAACCTCTTCTTCGTGACTTCAAAATATATTCATTAAATAATACAGAAACAAAAATCATAACTCAAGCAAAGCTATTGGGTATTACGATCGACAATAAACTCTCCTTTGAACATCATATACTAAACACCATTAAAAATACACACTTTACGTCTGGCAAACTCTAAAGGCACAAACATTTCATGGACATCTCCACCGAAAAAACACTTGCCAATACATACGTGCTCCCCTCCCTCTTGTTTGGGGCCCCCATCCTAAGAAACCTCCAAATGTCTTTCAAAAACAAGCTGCAATCATGCTACTACAGAATTGTTAAATTTGCAACTAGCTTATCTTATCACACACATCACTGTAATGCCCTAAATGAATTAAATTGGCTATATTTTCCCCTGATTTTCCACAATACCTTAGTTATGTAAAACTAACTCAAATATTATATAAGCCAGACAGTTGTCCCAGCATTAAAACCTATCCTACAGCAATATGCCCCATCCAGAAGTTGGAGCTCCACTAATAAACAGCTTTTAGAAGTATATAAGCCTAAAAAAAGAGCTGGGCAAAACTTCTACTCTTTTACCATTGCAAAACTATGGAATACCATGCCCTTGAATATCAGTATCTTGGATTCTTTTAAGACCTTCAACCTTACTCTAAAAATCACTTTCTTAACACTCACATATGTCCCTGTTCCTCTCCCAAAGACTAACATGCTCTACTCTTATCTCTTAACTATAAGCTCATATACTACCTGTTTTTCCCCTCCTCCCACCACCTCCTGACCACCTTTATCTCTCACTATCTTCGCCTAACTCACTACATAGCATTTCCTACTCTCTTCACCTAACTCACTACCTACTATCATCCTATTTCTTCTCTCTTCCAAGCCCTACATCTCAAACTACATATTTCTTGTACTCGTATAACTACCATCTTAACATCTCTGTGTTTTGCTACTATCCTTAACATACGCTCTTAAAATCTCTCGCTGTCTATGCTGCTATCCGTAACTATCATACTCCCTCTGACTCAGTAATCCTATGTTTAAACCTTTCACTCTCTGAAACCCCACAAACTAAAAACAACTTATTACCTGCAATGATTTATTTACTTTCTTAAAAATGTATCTCCACCTTGCACCCTAGACAGTCTTAACTGTAAACTGCTATTCTATCTACACATATGTCTACAACTGTATGCAGCAATGTATCAAGTTAAATGGTATTTTTCTGTAATAGAATGGAATGGAATGTGTAAACACAACTATAAATTGTAATAATGTGTGCACTTTATGTCTTTTTTCCCCTATGTTTAAACCTTTCACTCTCTGAAACCCCACAAACTAAAAACAACTTATTACCTGCAATGATTTATTTACTTTCTTAAAAGTGTATCTCCACCTTGCACCCTAGACAGTCTTAACTGTAAACTGCTATTCTATCTACACATATGTCTACAACTGTATGCAGCAATGTATCAAGTTAAATGGTATTTTTCTGTAATAGAATGGAATGGAATGTGTAAACACAACTATAAATTGTAATAATGTGTGCACTTTATGTCTTTTTTCCCCGGGCCTCTGCTAAAAATGAGTTTCTGACCCAGTCAAACTTTCCGGTCAACAAATGTCAATAAATATATAAATAATCAACAACTGTCTACTTCCATGATAGTGCCTTATCTTTGTAAGATCCCATCTGTTTCATCTTAAATGCTTCAAGTATGAAGATCTGTTCGCAATTCAGGGCACATAATGTATGTTTCATGACTGGCCCAATGGGATAAAAGCAAGGCATACACTTGCGGTGCAGGTGACCCACAACAGACTAGTAACCTAAAAAGCTACATGGTCAAAAGGGAGGACAGGCTTGAGGTGCTTACTGCCAGATCACCCACATTTTGGGGAAGTTTTGGCAGTTTGTGGCAAAAAGCTTCTCTCTGTTGGAGGCTGGACAGCAGCATTAGTGTCATACACACTTGCCTATCTACACAGGGGGGAGGGTAGATATCAACTCTTTATGAGCAGGAACACCCATTGGTGCATGCTTATGTTACTGAATGCCCTTCCACTCAAGGAAGTCTACAGCATATAAAATGATTATGGTTAGCAGCCGATGACGCAGAGTCAGGATGTCCAATTTTCTCCCCTCCATCCCTCAGAGTTGGTTGAATGCTCCACCAGCTGAGATCTCAGGCTGATTGCCCCAGTCCAGGGAGGCAAGCAGGTGAGTCTAGAGAAGGGGCTGGGTGAAAGGAAAGGCACCAATTTTTTTTAGTTAGTTATCCTGGCCAAGTGGTTCAAAAATATATTTTCTGATATAAAAAGCAAAAGGAATAACTCAGCTCAGCTAGTAATAAACAAAAAAATGTAAAGTACCCTATGGAGCAGACTGCCTTGAACTGTAAGACAGACATTGAGTTTAGATAGGTATAAATGTCAGACTCAGGCTTTGGTAAAGTTAACTAAAACTGATTGCAAATAGAGATATACTCCTAGATAACTTACCTCGAGTTTTTGTTTTTGAGTTGGTTAGCAATTAACATTGTAAAAATGTTACACTGCATTACATGCTACAAGACAGTCAGTCCACTGTAAGAAATTACCAATACCACAGATTATGTGTTTGACAGCTGTTATAAAAACTAAAATGACTCACTATTCCCCAAACAAAATTGCTCCTTTGTCTTGATCCTGGCAAAAGCACTTCTTAAAGCAGAAATTATCTGAAATGGAAAAGAATTGGATACCAATCTCCAAGTTGACTTTCTGCAGTGTTATACTAATCTGCACTTATTTCTATGGTCTGCATTCCTTTTCTAGCTCCTGGCTAACCTGTCAGAAGTTGGAAGTGAAAAAGACCGGGGAAATGACTTTATATTTAATGCCCCATCCACAGAATGTCCTAAGTTCCCCAAACCATTCTGATCACCATGGTACTCCACCATTCAGCAACAATACTAGTGCAGTGTCAAGAGAACATTTGTGTTGGTGGGGGGATTCTATGACTGTTCCTAATTTGCAATAATCTGCAAATTTAGTCAGCCAGAGACCACTGACATTGGCCTTGACTTCAATGAAATAAATGCCGAAAATGAGTGGTCCCAGGACTGATCTCTAAGGGACTTCACTTGTGACTAACCTTTTTGTAGAGGTGGACTGCCCAATTCTAACTTCTGGGCCCTGTCTGTGAGCCAACTAGCTATCCACCAGCTGACATAAGAGTTTATACCTAACCTCTTGAGTTTGTCAACAATGCCTGAGCGGGGTATTGTGTCAAATGCCTTGGCCAGGTCAAGGCAGCAAGTGTGAACCATTCAGCCCTCATCCATTGCTTTGGCAACCTTCATAAAGAGGTCCACCAGGTTGAGTAGGCATGACTTGCCCTTAATGAAACCAAACTGAATTAGGTACAATGTCTGAAGGTTTCCTGTGTCATTACTGATCATCTCCATGATAATTCTTTCCATGGCTTTGCATATGAGATTAGTGAGACTTACGGTCTGCAGTTTCCCAGGTCTGTAGATGGTCCACCTTTGTGCAGAGGGATGACTGCTGCTGTTCTCCATTCCTGAAGCACAAAGCTTGTTTCGAGGCCACAGTTGACAGGTCATGTTTCATGCCATTTAGAAGGCATCCTGGGATATTGTCTGGGTGCATTCATGATGTTTTCCTGGCCTTAGACAGAGGTGTAATGACCTGTTCCCTAGTGACAGCTGAAGGAGTTATACTTGATGGCATTTCCTGAGAGAAGGTTATGGGAGGAGGAGAGGGGTAAAGTTGGAACTGAATTTGTTGGATTGTTGGTTTACTATATCTTCTGGCTCAATATCAGTGGGTCCATTAATAATGAGCTCTGCACACAGTTGTGTATTGCCTTTGAGGTTGTCCTTGGCATGGGAGGCCACATTTACCTCAAATATGGCTTTGGTAGACTTAATTTGTCCACTGAACTGTTTGTGTAGTTTGATGAGAGTGTTTTTATCCTGCTGGGTGCTACACTCCCTAACTTTTGCCATGAATTTCTTTGTTCTGTTACTGTTGTTGTTGCTGTCTACTGATGTTGTAATTCTGCCAGGTTGGCTTGTGTTTTAGTTAGTTCTCTACTCATACCTCTCAACCTCTTAGAGCAAGAAATCCGGACAAAGCCATAAATAATGGGGGGACAAAGGCCTCAGAATAGGGACAATTTTAAAATATATTGCTCCTACAAACTTAGAAAGTTGATGAAATACTAGATTTTTACACTAACACAGATTTTCTAAAGGGCATTATAAAGTCTGAAACATAAATGTCTATCATTATTTTTCTGTCTTCAATTCTCAATGATTTGCCAGAAAACCAACATTTTATGAGGAACATAGCAAAAATATAAGGCAAAAATCTGGGCATTCTGTGAAAATCTGGAAAGTTATGTGGTATGTCTGTATGTCTTCCAGGTGGGTAAAGCTGCCTCTATCTAGCTATTAACATTCTTACATAGTGTTTCTGAGAACAGTTCTGCATAGGCAGTAGTGTTCTCAGTGTTTATAGGGGTTTGAAATTTTGCCAGGTTATCACTTAATAGTAGTAAGTTAGTCTTAGAATGGCTCCTGAATATTACAGGGCTAGCTGGGGTTCCAGGTTTTGTTTTTACTTCAAAGCAGACCATTTTGGGGCCTGTCCTTACCAGAGAACACATTATATTGAGGGGTGTGCAGCACTACTCCACTGTTTACTTGTCAGCCTGAGTCATGAATTCAGTCTGGCTCCAAGAAAATTATGTCAAAGGATATTTTGTCTACTTTTTGTGGATGACCTACAATACCAGGAAGAACAGCTACAAGTCATTAAACCTTTTTCAGTTGACATAGGAATGTCACTTTGTCTTAAAAATGTGAAAAATAAACATTTACAACAGGAAAAACTGAAGTATCCAGAAAACATAAAACCTGGGGAGGATTCTCATATAAAAAATCTGGAACAACTGGAAATGCAGAAATATCTTGGAACAGACTGTGACGGTCCCTACTCCAGGCCAGTAATTAAGGAGCCTCAATCCTCACCACTAATACTGGTAAGGGACAGCCACTAGGAGAAAAATGGATACACACAGTATTTTCAGATGTCGCTATCTGCACCAAACACAATTTCCCTTAAGAGCACAAAGACAACACACTCAGACCTGGGGCGGGACTCTCTCTCTCTCCAGGCACACACACACACACACACACACACACACACACACACACACACACACACACACACACACACACATATCCATCATAAAGGCTGGCACAGATTTACCAGCTGTGACCCCTCTGCCCAGACTAAAAGGTAATTACACTGCCATCAGTCAGCTACTTTACGGCTCTTACAAGGGTACCCAATTATACTGAGTAAAAGTAATACGAATAAAAATGGTAGAGTTTGACCAATGCAGCAAGGCTTTCAGGAGCACCCACAGTGTCACTAAAATAAGCGTAAGTATTCTTAAAATGTTAAAAGCATTCTCTAAAAGACCAGTCACAATGAAAAGTATAGAAATATTTAATAATAAATAATAAAGCAGAAAGCATGAGAATACTGAATATCTAGTTAAAATAAACACCAGAGTTTCAACCACAGGAGATAATACAAAAAAATAACACAGTTGGACAGATTCACACAGATGCAGAAAAACAATATTTAACTAATCTCACTATATTTTCCTGACTGACTAAAGAATTACTGTTCCCTGGTTACACACTAAAGCACAGCAAGATGAAGTGTGTTGAGTTGCTTACTACAGCAAGGCAAGATGAGGTATGTGGTTGTGTGAGATATCTGTGAGAGATCGTTCCTGTCAGGTTCTGAAAAACAAAGTGCTGCTGCGAGAGTTCTGTCATATCTCTCACTAATATCTAAAAAATAATTTCAGTGCTGGTTATAGAATGACATCACATCTGGTCACCTGACTATGATACAATGCACACCCAGAGCTTTGCTAAGATCTGTTGCGGCATCTGTAAGCTATAAAACAATTTCAAAAACTTCCACCCTTCCAGGGTAACAATTAGTTCACCCCTAAGGACAATACAGTAAGATTCCTAGTCATGGTTTTCCCAGACATTTTTGTCTCTGGCTGCAATCAGACTTGCAAGATAAAATCTTTATGGCCTAAACCAACCCATTTAATTTTCAACCTATTTTTCAAAATTAACTGGACTAAGATCATCCTCTTCCCTTCCAAAATTCTCTGTGAAAACATACACATTAAATCAGTTATCTTACTGTCTGACATACATGTATATCTCTTTTCTGTCCTGCGGGACCCACGGTTGATTCATTTTTAACACAAGCAACTTTACAAATGCATTTTTAACACAAGCATCTGTACAAACCAGTGTGATAGTCAAACAGCATAAAATTATTTACAAAATCCAGCTTGCTATGCTGGCATATGTTAAACATTCACTGCCCTATTCTCCCTGGCACAGATAGCACTACCTCAGGGAGCAGCAATGCAATATGAACAAATAACATAAAAATGCAGTAAAAAATATTTCAGAAGGCCAAAATTAATACTGAAAACTGCTTTGACATCTAGGAATACATTGCACATTGCACTGTGCTTGTTTACTGAATGTATATACACATTTATTTTTCTATGCAATTAGTCTGAACCATTCTGTCATTGCTTACATTTCTATAGATTTGTTTGTGAAATGTTCTGTATTTCACCAGGGTTGAGCCTCAAATTGGTCAGTACTGATCAGTGCACTATCACAGTACACAAATATAAATAAATAAATAAAGTTCAACCTATGAATCAACTTGGACTTCCTGTTTTAATTTACAGTTGTGGGGTGACTGACTGGCCTCAAATAGAGCTAGATAAGCTTGATAGGAAAACAAAAACAAATGCTTTATACACATCAAATAATATGCAATATATAGGGTTTGCCAATATTATATATTCCACAGTATGAAGGAGGCATGGGCCTCATCAGTGAAGATGTCTTGGGGAGCACAGAAGGGAAAGTATAACAAAGAAGGGTACATTTTGGAAGAAATTTATGAAAGTATTTGGCATGGAAGATGTGAACTCAGTAATAGGAGTTTGGAGTGAATTTACATGTTATTCCCCAAGATATAAAAACTGGGCTAGGCTAGACAGAATTCACATTTCACAAGAACATGTGCATTTTACTGAAGGTTAACTGTTTTAAATCATGCACCAATAATAACTAAAATAAAAATACAAGGTAACAAATTAAAATTGAGACACTGGCACTTTCCAGCCTATCTGTTGAAAAGAGAGGCATTTAAGGAATGGGTAGTGGAGATTATTCAGGAGCGATTCCAGAGGATATAAATTACTTCTGAAAATATTGGTAGAAAGTGGGATAAAATTAAGGTGCAGTTTAAAAACAGGGTGGAAATAAAAGAAAGGGAGATACGATTAAGAAGTAACAAGAATTATTTAGAGGGACTGACAAATGTTAAAGTATTGCAGAATAAGGGGAATCTCACAGAAGAGGATCAATTGCAGAGTGCTAAACAGAAAATAAGGGATTACCTCGATAATATACATGAGTTTAGAAAGATTGATGTTAAGCAGCTGTTTTGATAATAACACTAGAGCACAAAAACTTTCAGCACAATGACTCATACAATAGAAAGTAGAAAAGGCTGTCGCCAAGCTTAGGGAGCCTATAACAAGGAAGGTAACAAGAGATGTAGAGGTATTAGAAACATTTCAGAAATTCCATGAAAGTCTATATTAAAGTACAGAAATATGGAAATCAAGAAAAGAAACAAATGGAAATGTTCATGGAAGAATTAACTATGCCAAGGTTAGAGGCAGATGAGGCTTAATTACTAACGGTTAGGATAGGAGGATATGAGATAAAAATTGCAATGTATAACCAATCAAATTCCCTGGGAATGGATGGTATTCCTGTGGAAGTTTGGAAGCTAGGACAGAAAAAACTGATAAAGATCTTGAGGGTTTTAACAGTATTTTAACAGGAGGAGTAGTAGTGACAGTGGTAGCTGTAATACCTAAAGAGGGTAAAGATCCATTAGATCCAGCTTCATACAGGCCCACTTCAATACTAAACCATAACTATACAGTGTTCATGTCAACAGTGGCTAAAGGAATGCCAAAAGTAATGCCACAACTGATAGGTATGGATCAATGTGTTTCTATGGAGAACAGACAAATATCTGCCTACATTAACAGAACACTGATGATCCAGAAGGAAGCAGAATATAAGAAAATACCATTGCTGTTGGTGGGTCTTGATGCAGAGAAAGCATTTGACAGAGTATGCTGGGACTTTATGAGCAGGGCAATGGAAGTATCTGAACTTCTTGAAAAAAAGATATAAGTTTGATTAGGAGGCTACATGAAGGATCGGAGGTGAAAAATAAAGTTGGTGGGTCCCCTCTGATAATTTCTGCTTGAGCAGAGGAACCAAGGAGAGGTGTCCACTTTTCCCTTTGTTACTTGAATTATATTTAGAACCATTGCCAAAGAAAATAAAGGTCTCAGACATTCAAGGGTATAATTGGTATGGTATTCAAGAAAAGCTGGCTCTGTTTGCAGATGATATTATTTTATACCTGACAAAACCAGAAAGAGACATTACAGTGTCGTGGATCATTCTGAGACAGTTTCATATCTTTTTGGGACACAAAATTAATGACACTAAAACAAAGGCAATAGAGGTAAATTATGTACCCACATATGAACTGGTTCAGCAATATCCATATTTATGAGGGCATGATAAAATTAAGTGTTTAGGAGTATGGATTAAAATGATTCTGAAGTGACACCTAAGGATATTTGGGAAGTGACTAAACAAAAGATGATACAAAACCTGAGAAAATGGAAGTCTTGTTATATGGATATGGATAGTAAGACACAAGGGGTTAAAATGTTTTTAGTCCTATTAGTCTTATACACAGGTCAGGCATATTTTTATCAACCAGAGGAGAAGTTGTAGATAGCAATTAATAAAGACCTGAAGGACTTTATCTGGGAGGGAAAGACAGCAAAGGTCAAGTGGTATAAGCTGATTCTTCTAGTAGAACAGGGTGGATTGGGATTACCTGATTTGAAGGAGTATTTCACAGCTACACAGTTATGGCTCCTATACGTAGCACAAGCAGAAAACTATGATTCAAAGTGAAAAGGGATGATGACGAAACAGGGGAGAAGCTCAAGAAACAAGGAGAGACTGGGATTTTGGATGCAGGTCTTTAAGGAGAATAACAATAATAATACAAAATATTATATCTATAAAGTAGCAGAAAGTATTCTAACAACTAAGCCAATACGGGAATGGAGAAAGGAGATTCTGCCAATAGGGATGTCTGCAATTAGGGATACAGACAATAGACAAGAGGGGGTTGAAATCTATTGGAGAAAACTGGCAAAGGAACAGAGATATTGGGAGTAAATAACTAGAGAGGCAAAGATGGAAGAATGGGACGATGCCAAGAATTTATTTGGCCTGCAGGTTAGAAACTGCCTTCCCTATCAAGGATTGATATCAGAGTATAGCCAAAAATGAAATACCAGCACTGGTAGAGTTTTTAGCAGAATCTAGAACAGAGGCTGCCATTAAAAAAGGAATAATTAGTAGAGCATAAAAAATACTGCATGATAACTATAAGAATCAATCAGAGGACGTTAGAAAGGATTGGCAAGAGAGACTGGATAATCAATTCACAAAGAAACAATGGCAGAATATATGTATGTCTCCCTAAAATACAATAAAATCTAGAAGATTTAGGATTTTTGCTTGAAAATGTTTACACAGATATTTTTATACCCCAAGTAGAGTCCAGAGAATTTTTCCTCAGGTAGATAGCAAATGTTGGAGGTGTGACAGGGAAGAAAGAGGTAATTGGAAACATATTATCTGGGAGTGCAGTGAGTTGGCAGACTTTAAGGATCTCCTGCGGGGTGCACTGTCAGAGATGCTGGGGTGGACAGACTGGTATGATGAGGGAGATGCTTTTTCTGAGCTATGACACAGAATTGGAATTGCCTAGACATGTTAAGGCCTTGCTGTGTCTAAGTATAATGACTGCCAAAAAAGTAATTACTAGAAAATGGAAATCAAAATCTAAACCAACTATGCTAGAAGTAATGAATATAGTAACATAGATAAAACAACTGGAATTAAGATCTTTAGAAAAGGGTAGGAACAAACTACATAAGAAAAAAAGGGGAATAATATACCATACCTCTTAATCTCTTAGAGTAAGAAATCTGGACAAACCCATAAATAAAAGTGGGACAAAGGCCCAAAAATAGGAACAATTTTTAAATATTGCTCTTACAAACTTTGAAAGTTGATAGAATAACAGGTTTTGCATTAGCATATTTTTTAAGGATATGAAGTCTGAAACTCAAATGTCTGTCATTATTTTTGAACTTCAGTCTTTAATGATTTACTGTTAATTTGCCAAAAAACCCAAGTTTTATGAAAAATGGACCAAAAATATGAGGCCAAAATCTGGACATTCTGCAAAAATCTGCAAAGTTAAGAGGTATGCAACATATACAGGGGAAGAATAAGGTTTAGAAAAATGCAGGATTTAAATGAGCTATGTAGTGTTTGACTGAAAATGATTGGGTAAATTATAAGTGATGTATAATGTTTGCAACTGGGGGGGTGTCAGTGCGGTTTGTGATGTAAAATACTTGTAACTAGGATTATGTTGGTGTGGTTTGTTTTCATTTATATAAATGTATGACTGCCTATGTCATAAGTGATGGTTTAATAAAGATGTTTCTTGTTTAAAAAAAGCCAGGAATTGAATAACTGATGTAATTTAACTTAGGCTATAAGATATATAGCAATATATGTGATGTATAATGTTTGTAAAACTGAACTTGTTAATACTGTTTAATTACTTTTATATAAATGTAAAATATAAATTTGTCTATGTCACAGGTGATAATTCAATAAAGGTATTTTTAAAAAAAGGAGGCATGGGCCACCTTGCAAATAGCTACATATATAAGTCGGAGATTGTAGGGTTGCATATGTATGTATTGACATCACTGGACCCAAACACTTTTAAAGTTTTAAAACATGGATAAAATAAGAGTAAGATGACCTCTTTGATTATGTTAATAGACAACTTTAGGAAACAAGGTGAATTGGAAATTCTCCCAGACTTGGATAAAAAACAAAAAGTTTGTACTTACCATAGTGGTAGGTCGATATTGTTTTCTTCCATCCATTTATGAATAAGCGGGTGTGGAACCAAGGCTGGCATCTCAGAATCTTCAACTCTGAAGCTCCATCTCCTCTCCTATAATGCTCTGCACACCTAAATCCCCCAAGATTGAGTTTGCTCTATCATATCTGACCTACACCAGCAGAGCCCCCATAACAAAACCAAGGGTTAAACCAGAGGGGGACAACAACAGACTTCTGACCACTTTGCAATGTTCACAAACAGCCATAAAACAGCAATGACAATATGGAAGGGGGATGAAGGGAGAAATGGTTCAAATGGATGGAAGAAGTAAACACAGATGTAGCATTATGGCAAGTATATAACTTTTGTATCCGATGTTGTCTTTCCCATCTATGTCAACCTGTGGGACAGAGTCCTAGCTAAACAGCTGGGTGGTATCAGGAGAGAATATTTCTCAAAATGGTGGAGCCAAAAAGGTCCTACATCAGAACTGAATGCCTATTTTATAACAGGAGACAAATGTGTGAGTGTTAGATGAGGTAAACGTTGCAGAAAAATCATCTAAAGAAGCATGGCTAAAAAAGTTGTTGCAGTAGATACTGTCCTAGTAGACTGGGTTTTTGGCTTAACAGGAAGGAATTGACCTTTCATGGTATAAGCAAAGGATATGCAATCAGAAAGCCATCTGGACAAAAGTACTTCCTGATGTGTTTGGTCCTGTCCAGACAGAATTTCAATTGGCTACTAAACAATGAAATATATATATTCACCCTTGTTGCTGAAATTTGCAAAGTTAACAGATAAATGTTCAAATTAGACTCTGAGGCCACCTTAGGTGGGAAAGAAGGGTTGGTCTGCAAGGAAATCCTGTCTTTGCAGAAAATAAGGTAAGGTGGGACGAGGGATAATAATTGTAGTCCAAAAACACTTCTGGCTGATGTTACTACACCTAAGACAAGTGTCTTCCATGAGAGAAACTTAAAATCTAAAGTCTAAAATGGCAGATGGCTCAAAAAGAGCCCTTGTCAAGGCTTGGAGGAGAAAGGGCAAATCCCACTGGGGGAACACAAACTCTTACCAGAAGCCTGAGCAATAACGTAACCCTCAAAAAGGCTTTGGACAATCTTAGAGATGCAATAGGTAGTTGGACATTAATGATCTGAAAATATGAGATGGCCACCAACTGGACCTTGAAAGTGGAATAGCTACACCCAGACTGATAAAGACCAGCTAGAAAATCTAATATAGTGTCTAAAGGGACAGTGAAGGGAATCCAACCACTCTGGAGGTTGCCCAGATAAAATTCTCCATTCACAGCCATAAACCTTTCTGGTTGATGGCGTCTTGTGAAAAGAAAAGAGTATGTACTACTCTCTTCAAAAGCCTGGGATCTCTGACCATCACTAGAATTGAACATATCAAGCTGTAAACCTGAAAGATTTCAGATTCTGGTCAGGCTGAACCGACTGATGGGATATCAGATCTGAAATGGAATCCACAACCCAAGAATGGTGCATTACATGAGTCCACAGGAACGGGATAAAAATCTCATCTGGGACAGAAGGGGACTATGAGGATTACTGGCACTCTGTAATGGGTTACTTTCTGCAAGAAACTTGATTATCTAAGTTGTCAGTGGTAAGTGTGCAGGAGACCAGGGGGACAATCATGCAGAAGAGTATCATTCCATGACTGTCCCTTGGAGAGGAATCAGGGAACAAAAAGTTGCTGCATTTGGTGTTGAAGGCTGTAGTAAAGAGATACAGCAAGGCTGTTCCTAGTGACTGAGATTCTGAGCAGCCACTAAAGGACTGAAGGACCACTTGTGAGTCTTCAAAATGCTCCTACTGAGATTGTACACCAGGATGTTGGCTCTCCCTGCTAAGTGTGTGTTGCTACCAAAAATGTGTTGCAAGGTTATCACCCACTGTCACACCCTCAAAAGTACTAGACACAGGGGATAAGATCAGGTCCTTCTTTGTTTATGTACCAGACTATGGCCATGTTGTCAGTCTGGATAGCAATTATACCCTTGGGGAGGCAGTCTAGAAACTCCTCTGGTACTAGAAGGACCACTCTCACCTCCAAAACACTGATGTGCAGATCGACCTCTTCCTGGGACCAGGAGTCTTGGGCAGACTTTCCTTCAAAATGCCCTCTACCCCCAAGACAGAAGTGCCCAAAGTTACCATGGGCACTGAATAAGGAATAAGAAATGTATGTCCGGCAACCTGATCTGAAGTCAACCACTAACATATGTGATGATGGCAAATGTCAGTGAGACAAACAGGAAACTTTATCAGATGAGACGTAGTTCACCACTGGACAGATAAGATCCAATGGAAAACTATTTTGAAGAACCTGGCCAAAGGAATAAGAGAGATTGCAGCAGCCATTAGTCCCACGAAGATGAAGGACCAATGAAGCTGGTGGCCTCTGAAGTATCAAAGCCTGACTAGCCTAAAGTTGTATGATGATTAGTCTCAACTGGTACAGTCGGGCAATCTGACTGATGGTGGCCAGATGGCATCCAACAAATTCCACAGCCTGAACAGGCTCCAGGTTGGATTTCTCACACCTGATTGTGATGCTTAAGGACAGACACAGATGAAGCAAAAATCCCTCAACTTAATTAATGATGCCCTTTTATCTGCCATAAGGAGCCAGTCATCCAGGTATGGGAAGACCCAGAATCCTTGCAGCCTCAGCCAAGCTGCTACCACTACCATGTTCTTGCTAAACCCTGGGGAGCTGTGGTGAGGCCAAAGGGCAGTGGTCAAACTTACTAATGGTTGGATCCTAGCCTGAAGCGCAGGAATCTCCTGGAATGCCTAACTATCCTTATGTGACAGTAAGCATCTTTGAAGTCCACCAAGCATATCAAACTGTTCTTCCTCAGTACACAGAGAATTGACTATATTGTCTGTTTTACACAATGATTTAGCTTTTTGAGGTCCAAATGTGCCTGAGGTCCTTTTTTTTTATTTGCACACAAAAACAAATCTTGAATAAAGCCCAGATCCTCTCTGGTCTACTGGAAAATCCTGGATGATTCATTTTATGACAGGCTTTTGAATTGCTGCTGCTACTTTCCTTTACTGATGGGGTGGAATGTCTAGAAGGGATCTTTATTTCAAACCTGAGGTAAATTGGAAAGGAATGGTGTGGCCTCTGAAAACAACTGGGGTGGACAACCAAGCACCTCCTAATTGCCTTCAGAGTGTAGTAGTTGGGCAAACTTTAAGGAGTACTGGAAAGGCTTACCAGGGAAGGGCTCTCTGAAGCCTTGATATTGTGAACCATTTCTGCTCCTGGGGAGGTGTCCATTGAAGCCCCCCCCCCAAGATCAAGCACATCAGCACATCAAAAAAAGCATCCCCTCCCTTTGTAGATGTAGCACAAATATTTGGAGAAGGCAAATAATCCCAAGCTCTGACTTTAATAAGCTCCCACACAGGGTTATAGCATTTTTATAAACAGAAACCATTTATTTATTTTCAATGTGATTTATTTTCTGGTTCTTGTTTCTAGATGCAGTCATAAGACGAGAATGGAAAAGGGATAGCATACCATCCCAAAACAAGAGGTCTCTTTCATCAGGTACTTAGAGAAGATCCTTACAAAGTATCTTCCTTATCCAAAATGGACATTTCTCCCATGCCAAAGCATGGCACTGGAACAGCCGCAGAGGTTGTATCTAACCCCTGGTCTGTAGTTGGTAGCAAATCAACACCAGAGAGATTCAAAGAAACAGGTAAGTGGTCTGAGGAACCAACAGTGGCCACTACAAAGTCACCCTCCACTGGCTGAGGCACAGGAACAGCCGATATAGAAGGAAAGGACTAGGGCTTTCATTTTTTTCCTTTTAGGTACATTTGGCGAAGGACCAGCAGGGCCAAGTTTAGTATTCTTGCTGTAACCAGGGAAGAAACCTAACTGCTGCTAATAAAATGCAAACCACCAAGGTTTGTCTTCAGCAGGATGAAACAATGCACTAGCATAAAATACTTAGCCCAAAAACAAAGTTTATTGAGAGTTTTCATCCAAAAATACAGGGCCTCTTCAGAATGAAACAAGTTATAACAGTCACCATTTTTTATATCCCAAGCTATCATATCACCTTAATTCAAGCCATGTGATGTAACACAATCATTCTTAAAGATACAAACGAACAACTGAGTAAAACCTACTTCAACATATAAAATAATGTTTAAAATTCCATTTAATTAACATTTCATAGTTGTAAAAGTAATAAAAATTAACAAATTAATTTCTTATTTTTTTTTAAATAACTATGAAATAACTGCATAGCTGTTATAGGTTGACTGCCCTTATTTTTAAAACAGAAGTGAGGTGTATACTATCATTTAAGCCTGGGTAACATGGTGAGTTCAGCCTATTCTGCTAAAGAACCTCATGATATGCAAGAGTGTCCTCCCACCAGCCATTCCCAACATGTTCAGACACTTTGGCTGCCACAAAAAAACAAACACTTCTTAAAACTTCTTCACATAGTAGAATGTTTACATAAAGCATTATGTTCATCACTCTTAGAAATGCTATGCAGGTGTTCATATATCCATCTCCTAAGTTTTCCTTCTATCTTGACAACATAAAATGCATCACAAGACCGGAAGATGGGGATGTAAACTACTCTCCTACTCATGCAGTTAAATTGCCCTGGACAAGGTATGTTCTTTGGGCAACCTGATACTATATCTGGTCCTTCATTTATAAATCTGCAGTACTTATAATGACAACATTTTAATGTACTGTTTGTTTTTAAAACTAATTCTGCTGACTTGCTATAATAAACATTTTGTATTCTTGTTGTTTTTAAAGACAAAATAAGGATTACGCTCTACTACTACCCTATAAATACTCTCAGAAGGAAAAGTTGTTCTCCAGTTCTTGTTCAAAACAATTTTTATGTGCCTATTTTCAGGACTGTGTCTTAATATCACAACTTTTGTAAGATTCCCCCCATCAGTGTTAGTTTTATTAACATTAACAAAAGATTCCTTTGTTTTTAAAATGGGCATGTATCATAGCTTTTGTTTCTCATCTCTTCCCCTAAATCACTTAAAACATTGGGGTATCCTCTTGCTCTTAAGGTATTAAATACCAATTCCATTTTTTTCAAAGTTAAGGTCATCTTATAGGATCCTAGACAGCCTTACCAACTACCCCTTCACAAATCTCTCTTCTGCCACATATGGTGGCAACTACTAAAATGAAGGTAGCAGTTGAAAAAGGTGGGTTTACAATAAATTATAAGTCAATTTTAAGAAATATGTAAAGTCATTAATTTTATAAAAAATCTGCACTGTATTGATGATGCCTGATCAAATAATGAAAATGTCATCCAAAAACCTCAAGTATGATTTTACATATTTCATCTCAGTCATATTAAAAGTAAACCGGCTCTCCTAATGGCTTAATACTAAATTTGCAAATATAGGGATACACACAGTCCCCAGTGCAATCCCTATAATTTGTTTAAATATCTCTCCTTGAAAGCAAAAAAAATGTTGCTCAGTATATATCCCATCAATTCTCTAACATTTATGTCCTTATGTCTACTGTGGATTGTTTATCATATGTAATAAGTGTAGTCATGGATCTTTTCTAAAAAATCCCATTAATCTTTCAAGATGTATGGAGACAGATTTAATTTTTTTTCAGTTTCTTATAGGTTCATAGGTTGGTACTGGGCTATCTGCCCGAAGGCATATATTAGCCCAGCCACGTTGTGCGGTATTCACTGCCCCTTTAGTAGTTTCCTAGACCCTTGTACTAGCAGCTAGTACCCTTGGCACTTATCTAGTAGTGCTGTTGGTGTGATCCCCGGTGTGAACTTTCTGTTACCCATCCACTCATCAAGGTTCCTCTTGAAGAGTGATAGTGAGGGGCTCTGTCTTATGTAGATCGGGACCCTGTTCCATAGTAAGGGAAGTCATTGTAAAAGGAATCTATCCCTCCAGCATGTTCTATTCATTGTTGTGTTGAGGTTTATATCCCTAGAGCGTGTAGCTCGAGTAGATTTGGTTTTGCTAAGATGGAGCATGTTCAACAATTCTGGGTTGGACATGGCTCTGTAAGTTAGACAAAGCTCGCCTCTGAGAAAGCGGTATGCAACAGAGAACAGTCTTAGCTTTTTCAATCGTGCTACATAGGGCAACTGTTTGAGGCCAGTAATCCTCTTGGTTAGGTATCTTTGTGGTCTCTCCAGCTGCTGGAGATGTCTGGCCAGGTACATTCCAATTGATACATTGTACTCAATAATGGGTCTGATGAGGGAAGAGTAGAGGGGCACCATTACATCCTTAGATCCTGATGCAAACCCTTTCGTGATCAGATGGGTCACATAGAAGGATTTTCTAACCACTTTGGCAACATGGTTATCAAAGGAAAGCTGACTATCTACTTGGGTCCCTAGATCCCTTATTTCTTCTTCAGATTTCAGGGGATTACCTCCTATGTTGTAGTTTGTGGGTACTCTGTTTTTTCCAAAGGGGATTACTATGCATTTTTTTGCATTTAGCTTGAAACCATGGCTTTGACACCATGCATCAGTCTCATTTATGCCCTTCTGGAGGATCTCCATGTTGGCCGGAGACTCTATTATAGCACCCAGTTTGCAGTCGTCAGCAAACTTAGTCAGCCACAACCCTTCCGTGCTTGCATGTACTTCTGAAAAGTATATGCCAAACAGGAGGGGCCCCAGGACAGAGCCCTGAGGCACACCACTCGTTACTGGTCTGGATTCGGACATAGATCCCACTACTCTTACTTTATGGGATCTGTCCTATTTCTTGACTATATATATTACTAAAGTTCTATCATCAAACCAATTCCAGATATAATGGGCCTACAGGAAAGTTCTGTCACATTTATGTGAACCTTTGGAACACAAAAAGCTTGGGCGGCACAGTGGTGCAGCGGTTAATGTTGTCGCCTCACAGCAAGAGGTTCTCCGGTTCGATTCTCGGCTGGGGTGCCTTCTGTGTGGAGTTTGCATGTTCTCCCTGTGTTCGCGTGGGTTTCCTCCGGGTACTCCGGTTTCCTCCCACATTCCAAAGACATGCATCTGGAGCATTTCTCCCCGGGCCTCCACTGAAAACAGGCTCTGTGGAACCTAGTCGGACATTCCCGGTCAACAAATGTTAAATAAAATAAATAGCTGTCCCAGGGTGGTGTACTGTTAAATAATCAAACACATTAAAATTAAATTAAATTAAATTAAACTATCAAAGGTCAATTAAACATCAGTAATGAATTTAAGTCCAGATTTAATTTTTTTGTGAGCAATATTTATTCTGTTAACAGAAGAAGAACTATAAAACATTTTATCATATACCAGATCAAGCATCTTGGCAATGTAATCTAAAGGGTTAACAACCATACCACTCATTTGTCTGGTTTTATGAGCATGTATTCTCTAGTGGTACTAAGTTTACATAACAATATAATTTCATTATATTCTAAGTTATAAAACTGTTTTCATCTACCTTCAGAGATATATCAGGGTCTCAGGTCAGCTTGGCACATTGTTTTCAAAATAAGCCAAAGAGGGATGCAAAGAGGGTTAAAAGTGGGATGCCTTTTAGCTATACTTTCTGAGAAACCAGCCTCTTTTACGTTAGGAAAAAAATAAAGTTAAATTTAATTTTCTCACAAACCATTTTAGTTCCAAAATTGTATCTACTAAGTCTGTCTTCCTAGCTTTTAATGTTAGGAAATGTTTACAATATGGATTTTTAAATATTTTGTATGTTGAAGTAGGTTTTACTCAACTCTTCATCTGTCTACTTAGCAATGACTGTTTTATATCACAAGACTGGAATTAAGATCACATGATAATTAAAATGGTGGCTGTTACAATGTGATAACTAAATTGGTGGCTGTTACAATGTGTTTCATTGTGAAGAAGTTCTGCATTTTTTGGATGAAAGTGCTAAATAAACTTAATTTTGGACCAAATATTATTTGATAGTGCATTGTTTCATCTTGCTGAGAACAGACTGTAGTGATTTGCATTTTATTATATGTTGGTTTGCCTCTACATTCCACCAGAATTTGCTGTGCATCTTTGGAGTTTCTAATTGCAGGTAAGATATGCTAGGTATGTCAAAAGGAGTCAGTCATAAGACAGATTGTCATTAATAAGCACTAACAGCACACAACCCTCCAAAAACAGAAAATGCCCCAAAACAATGTTACATAAGCAGCACAACAAATACCCCTGTTAAAACAGAGGCACAGCTATACAGGTTAGCTGCCCTGTAAAAATCACTTAAAATTCAAGTAAAGGAATGAAGTTAAGTAGGAAATGCAAACATTTTTTAAGAAAGGTCAATTTATCCCATCGAAAAATATTTTCTGACTGTTTAAAACACTCAAAAGATAAATAGAAAGCATAAAATAAGCCAAAGGGCACTACAAGACAGTCTACTCCTTGAAAGCAATCCCTACAGATATAATAATAATAATCAATGAATGTCTACCAACATGCCCGAAAAGCCCATATTCGTAAAATGATACATTAATAATTTCTGCAAGAAAGATGAGAAATATATTAAAATATTACATACATGTGTAGAAGAGGTCTTTGAGCAGCCAGAGCGACTATGAGGGAGGGGGTTAGAGCTTTGGGAAGCTGTCTGGGTGCTGTATCCTTGGCAGGATACAACCCATAGACTATTGCAGTAGTCAGAATAATGAACATTTTATTCACTCCTTTTGCCAGACACCCGTGTCTTGCTTTGCATCATAACAGCTTGAGCTGCTGTCTTTTGACTCACAAACTAACAAACCAAAGCATAGCTGGCTCAACACATGCTCTGTGCCGGTATCAGGAACTAGCACCTCACCCCTCAGGTCTTCAAATGAAGCACCAAACAAAAAAAAATCTGATCCTTATACTGGTACACCAACCAGGTGGCCCAATTCAAAACATGCCCCCCCTCCCTCCTGCACCAGCCAATCAGGTCTCATTTCTGCTCCCTGCCTCTGCTTCCTCTCATTATTCATATATATATATATATATATATATATATATATATATATATATATATATATATTCTGCATGCTCAGGTTTTAGTTAAAAAAACACTATTGTTCTTTCAAACTGTAGCAAATTGCTTACTGCAGTCACTACAGTTTAGACTCTGCATGGAACGCTAGAGCGCCCATGATTTAATTTGAAAAATGTTTTAAACTGTAGCAAGTAGTTGCTACAGTTTAGACTACATGGAGCCCTACAACACTCAGGTATGAACACAAATGTAATACTGGCTTTTAAAAGCCGGTGTGCATTAAACTGACTGTGATCATCTGATCATGTCCCCCCCAGCACTTTGCACCCAGGGCAGCTGCCCCCTTTGCCCTACCCTAGCTATGCTACTAGTAACAACAGTTGTCTCTCTCACATTCCAGGAGAAGAGATCCTTCTATAAAGCACAAGTTTTTATACTATTTGAGCCAGAAAAAAAAATTGCTCAAAGGGTCCAAAAAAGTGAAAGAAAGCACAGCAGAGCAGCTTACATACACCTTTATGAAAGGGTTTTTCTGGGACAAAAAGTCTAAAATATAACGGACAGTGAGATGTAAGTGTTAAAGCTAAAGAGATAAATTCCTGAAGAAAGTAATGCAATGCAAGATGTCATGCAAGCCTATTATGCTTTGCACTAAGAAATCTGAGTAGCACAGAAATGGAAATGACCATCACATTTTATATGCTGCTCTGTAGGATGGATATTTAAACATATTCTCAGATGAGGAATGGTTGTTTTTAGCCCAGTAGCTGTCCACTAATGCTAAATACTTAATGTATGGTCTGGATTAGATTGAAAGTCTATCATGATTTCAGTTCTTTACCATAGCCTTTGTCAAATGTGTTTCTCCACAGCCTTTTAGATGAAATAGCACCTGTTAAACTCACACAAAAAAGGCTGTTTTCAGTGGAAAGCCTAATCTGTTATAACCGCTTTCACAGAAAAAGGGAAGGGAACTTCCTCAATACCATACATTCAGATCTGGGCTGCTAAGATCTATAAACTGTACTTTGTCAAGCCCAACTGTGAGGAATCTCATTGACCACTGTTTATTATGGTATAGCCAATAATGTAGGCATCTGACATTGGTGGTATAAGAAGGATATAACTCTGGGTTCTCTTTTGCACTGTGGAGTAAAAACCTTCAACTTGTACATAAGGTAGGCTGAACACTGTATTTTCAAGCTGCTGACAAAACGTAAGTATAAGGTCAAACCAGTTAAATCAGATATGAAATTTATCCTGCCGCAAATGTAAAACTATAAACCCTCAATTATTTGTTTGTAATGTAAATGAACTGACCTAAAATGTTCTTTCGGCACCACAGACTGCACCCAGACACTTTCAGAGAACACAGCAATGAAAATTCTGAAAGCATAAGCAAAATATCAAATAGATCATAGTGATAAAGGATTAACTGTCAACATAAGTAATCAACAGAGGGGCACAGAAATCTGGTTAAAGAGATGCAGACAGGGAGACGAACCTTCTTAAAGTAGAAAGAATGAAAACAGTTCCTTGACTAAATTACAAGAGCAGCAATTACATTACTCTCAGCAGTCAAATCTGACAACCATAAAAAAGAGAGATGCACAACCAGCAAGCAATTCAATCATTACACAGGTTTCAGGAAGCATAAAAAAGGATATGTATACCATCCATCAGGAGTCACAGTCTTTTTTAAAACAGACTGGGACTAGATGCCATCCAGACACTGCCCAGCTAAATGCTGTAAATGCTTGGGAAAAGGTCGAAAATGTTCCTTTCCCTACTAACGACTGAGTCCTATGGTTTCCAACTGAGAAAGTGTTTAAAAACATCAAAAACAAAATGTACCCTGTGGAGCTCTTGCAATTGGGAGGGGACATGCATAAAGCAGTAATAACTTCTTTCAGCATGTTGTCACATATACATCCACCTAAGCTGTGTCAGAGAAAGTAACATTTCCTAGACAGTGTTAAGAATAAACCTAGCAGTACTGGTACTAAGCAAACCTGAAACAGGAACTGGCTAACAGAGAAAAATGCCCATAGTCATATCATTTTTAAATCAATTCAATTTTTGTTAAAGTTTTACACAACAGAGAGGGAAAAATCCATAATCTCAATCTGTAAAAAACAACCCTTTTAGTAACTATGCATGCACCAAGAACAAAAAAATCAAATGATTTTATGGGAAACATCTAGCCATAAATACAACAAGATGCAAACACAGTATCCTGTTAAAATTCAGGCATCACACTAATAGGACAGATGTGGCAAGTAATGGAAAACAAAAGTGACAACTTTACAGGTTATAGCACATTTGTTTTGTGATTACGCTTTGAATTTGTGAAAACTTTGTAGTGCATGGAGTGCCAGTCCTTTTTTTCTAAGACCCTATGCAGCTGTCTGGCTGCACTTAATCTTTACCTAGAAAACCAAAGAGCTGATTTGATTTTCTTATGGATTTTGTTTTGTCTAAGTAAAACCTTAGCTGTCTGTGTACATCCAGGGAGTGGAGTATTCTCTCACTTTCATTGGTGGGAGAGGGGTAGAAGGTGGGTAGATGAATAGATTGGTTTAAGGACAGATCATTGACCACTTCTGGAATAAAGAAAGAGTTAGTTCTTAATGTTAACCTGTCCTTGTGGAAAGTAGTGTATAGAGGGCAAGCCATCAGGGCCTGTAATTCAAACACCCTTCTGGCTGAAGTTATGGCCACTAGCAGGACTGTCTTCTGTGTGCACATTTGCAGAGTAGTCATGCTAGCAGGTTCAAATGGAGACTGTGTTAGTTTTTCCAGGATGAAGTTCAGGTCCCATGGTGTTGGGATGGGTTTTCTTGGTGGTCTGATGTGCAAGACCTCTTTTAAGAATAGCTTCACATTGAGCCTGGCTAGTAGGGGAGGGTCTAGTGGCAGGCAGGCTGAGACTGCTGAAAGGTGGACTTTCACTGAAGAGTAAGAAAGTCCCCCCTTTACTAGTTGACACACACAGGCAAGAACTAAGGGATGATCTGCGATGCATGGATCCCTGCCCTTGCCCAGGCACCATTTTGAAAATCTCTCCCATTTAGCTAAGTAAGATTTTCTTGTAGTAGGTTTCCTGGCCTCTCTCAGGACTGAAAGCATGTCCTCTGAGTAGTGGTGCCTGAAGGGAATCAGAAGTTTATCACCCAGAGTGTCAATGACAACATCTGCAAGTGTGCGTGGATGACGGTTCCTTTTTGTTGTGTCAGAAGGTCCACCTTGTGGGGTAACTTGTGGTGATTGTCCTTGGCTAGATTGAGAAGTAAGGGGAACCAGTGCTGCCTTGGCCAGTAAGGGGTCACCAACAAGATTTTTGGTTTGTCTCTCCTGATTTTCAAGAGGACTTTTTGAATTAATGGGCAGGGAGGAAAGGCATATAGAAACCTTCCCTTCCACGAAATGCTGAATGCATCTACTCTCCAAGCTAGTGGGGAGTTGGTCTTGGAGCAGAAAGTCTGCAGTTGTCTGTTCTGGGGGGAGGCAAACAAATTTACTTGAGGTGTGCCCCACCGGTAGACAATATCTAGAAAGACATTCCTGTCCAGCATCCCGTCGTGATTTGAAGACAATGTCCTTTTGAGAAGGTATGCTTGCTTGTTGTCCTGCGAGGGGATGTACATTATCTGCAGCGACAAGTTGTGTTGTGAGGTTAGATCCTAGATTAAGTAAGGTTAGTCTGTAAAGGTGGTATGCTTTTGTCCCTCCCTGCTTGTTGAGGTACCACATAACTGTGGTGTTGTCTGTTATTATTTGGAGAACACTTGGTTATAGGAGTGGAAGGAAGGCTTTCAGTGCCAGAAGGACTACTGTCATTTCCCTCACGTTGATGTGTTTGTTCTTTAAGGAAGGGTGCCACTTTGCTTGAACCCTGTAGTTTGTCAGTGTGGCTCCCCATCCTAGGTCTGAAGCATCTGTATGCATGAACTGGTTTGGGGTGGGTAACTGCAGCAGAAGGCCTGAGTTCAGCTGAATTTGCTGAATCCACCATTTTTAGCTCTGACTGTAGGCATGGCAGCACAGTGATTTCTTGCTCTAGAGGATGTTGATGCTGTGACCGTACATTTTTTAGATACCACGGTAGCATTCGTATGTGCATTCTAGCTGGTGGTAGCATGGGAATGGTGGCTGTCATTAGGCCCAGGGTTCATAGGAATTGTCTTGCAGTAATTTGCTGGTTCTGCAGAAGAGCTTTAAAGTGGGAGGACGGGGAGCTGACCTTGTCCTTGGGAAGAAATGATTTCATTATGTCTGTCTTGATCCTCAAAGAGAAATGTTTTGTCTTCTTCTGGGGTCAAGGAGGATTTTGGGAAGTTGAGGGTGAACCTCAGTCTTTGGAGTAGGCACATGGTGAACTCTAGATGGATTAACAGGGTTTCCTTGCAATATGCTAGGATCAGGATGTTGTCCAGGTAAGGGTAAATCTGAATCCCTTATGTTTTGCAATAGGCTACGGCAGGTGCCAGGCATTTTGTAAACACTCTGGGAGCAGTGGACGAACCAAAGGACAATACAGTAAATTGGAAGTGAGAAGAGGGTCCAGAAAAGCATAAGAATTTCCTGTGGGAAGACTGAATGGGTATGTGCAGATAGACTTCTTTCTGGTCGAGTGTGGCCATGAATGCCTGGGCTGGTATAAGAGGGAGTAAATTTTGAAGAGACAACATTCGGAAGGTGGGAAATTTTAAGAACAGGTTTAAGAAGGAAAGGTCTAGAATGGGTCTCCATGGTCCATCTTTTTTGGGGACCAGAAACAGTCTTGAATAGAAGCCTTTTCCTTCCTGCCCTGGAGGAACAGGTTCTATTATACCTATGTTCAGAAGGTCTTTCAGAATCTGTAGGAAGAGGTGTCTCTTTTGATTTTTTTGGGAGAAGGGGATGCCCCTTAAAGGTGGCCTTTCTTTCCAGGAGAGGAAGCATCCTTTTTGAATAATAGCCAGAACCCATTTGTCTGTGGTGATGGTTTTCCATAAGGGGAGGCAGTGGGAGAGGCAGGCAGAAAAAGGGAGGTGGGCAAGGCAGTCACGCATTGTTGGAGCCTTCTCAATCTTGAAAGGGCTGTCTAGAGGGGGGCTGAGAGACAGCTGGCCTGGAAGAGGTTTGTCTTCTGGCTCGTCTTCTGTGTCTGGAAGAGGTAGGTCCAGCCGGGGCAGGGTTTCTTCTGACAAAGGTGGCTTTGGCAGGGTAATTCCTGTAATATTTGGGAATAGGAGACCAGAAGATGCTTGATGTCTTGCAATTCCTTAGTCTTTTCTTTCAGATTTTTGAATAGGTCTGCTGACTGTTTTCCAAACAACAAGTTATGGTCCAGAGGGGCATCTAGAATTTTAAACTTGAAGTCTTCTGGTAAGTGCTGCAGATGTGGCCAGGAATATCTCCTGAGTACAGTGGCAGATGCTGCAGATCGTTCAGAGGGCTCTGCTGCATCATAACTACATCTAATGGAGTGTCTGACTACTTGGGCACCCAGAGATAGTTTGGAAGAGATGTTGGATTTAGTGGGGCAGTCTGGAGTAGCAGCCAGCAGAATGGAGGTTTAAGAGACCAGATCCAGAGCACATTTGGTCATATGGGTTTGATAGTTGATGGCTCTAAAGGGCAATGTGGAAGAGATGTAAACCTTCTTTCCAATTCTATCCATTGGTTTGATATCTCTGTCTGTAGGTAAGAGAGAGCCAGACGGAATCAGTCTGGATTGTTTATCTGGTGAAATGGCAATCACAGCAGGATCTGCCAGGGGTGGTTTGACTAGAAATTTCTGGTCATCAGGCACCTTGTAGAAGTGGCTGGCCTCTTAGGGGTGGGTGGCTGAGAATCTGGTGTCTTAGATGGTGAGGTAAAGGCATCTAAATAGGCAGGGATGACAAGTGGAATGGCAGAAGGGGAGGGAGATTCCACTTGTAATAGCTCAAGATACCTTTCTTGAGTATCATACATTTGAGAGGTGTCCCATTTGAAGTATTCCTTCATTTGGGTTATGGTCTCACCAAAGGTGATATCCTCTGGAGGAGAGTCCCCTTCAATGGATTCTTCATCTGGGGAATAGTACTCTTGAGGAGAGGATATTTGGGATGTGTACGATATTGATTCCTCAGAAAATGAATAATAGGTTTCTTGCTCCTCTTCCCTGTCTTGTGAAGTAGGTGGCGGAAGAGTGGAGACAGATGCAGGCCTAGGGCTGAGGAGAGGAAGAGTAGATAGCAGAGAGGATGAGGGCCTAAGGGCCATAAAGGCCTGCATCAAAGATGAAGCGAAGGACTACCAATTTGGTAGGCCTTTGGCAGGTGTAGCCAGATGTTTGGTTTTCTGTTTCTTTTTAAGTGGAATAGTCTTAGGTGTAGGCCTGGAATCAGATGCGGCTTCCTCGCAGATCACCGTTGAAGTCAACGGATCTGTTGGACATCCCTCATCTCCTAAATCAGTAGTTGGCAGGGCATTTGAAAGCAGAGAGGCAGTGGAAGAGAGTCTAGGAATGCTGGACTTCTTTCACGAAGATTCAGTCAGGGCTTCCGAAACGGGATCTATCCTAAGTGCTAATTTTTAAGTCATTGGTTTTCTAGGTAAAGGCTAATTGCAGCCAGATGGCTGCGTAGGGTCTTAGGAACAAAGGATTGGCAGATAGAGCAAGTGGTGTGATCATGCTCTCGGCCAAGGCAAAAAACGCAGCAGTTGTGTGTATCTTTACGGGTTATCTGGCACCCGCACAGGCATTTGCCCTTTTTTGCTGACATCAGCTAAAGTTTACTACAACAAACCAAGCTTTAGCTAGAGGTCAAAGAAGAGAAAAATCCCAATGGGGTATTTAGCTTTTAGACATCTTGTGGTAAAGGAGCGAAGCACATAATGTGACTGTCATCTGTGCTGAAAAGTTCTGAAGTCTGTGTGTGCAGACGTCACATTTAAGGTCCCTGGTTTATGGCCCTATGTGTGATATCCCATGCAACTGCAACAGCCAAGCTGAAGCTTTTGTATAGGAGCCGATGTTTGGGTCGCCTGAGGCAGAAAATCCCTACACCAAGAATATTGCAACATAGGAATAGAAGGATCTCAAAAATGACATCTTTACAGGTTATAGTACATTTGTTTTGTGATTACACTTTGACTTTGTGAAACAGACAACTTTGTAGTGCATGGAGTGCAGTGATTATGCTCCGATATTTGGAAAAAGACAAATCAGTTAAGAGCTAGAGTGGTGGGAGACTGGACCTTAACAAATGTTAAGCACTCCCTGCTTATATTGTTAAGGTCAGGATCATGTAGGCAGTAAAATCTGCAAGTACTGACCTGCAAATCACAGCAGCATAATAAATGATTTGGTTCTGCCTGCTATCTGTACTAATAAGGTGTCTCATCCCCTTACAAACTTAGAAAGTCGCTAGAATAACAGGATGTGTGTTTGCCTGCATTTTCTCTGAAGAATACAAACTCAAACTCAAATAAATGTCACTATTCAGTGACTTCAGTTCTCCATAATTTGTCTGAATATACCAAACAAATGAGACAAAAATCTGAACATTGTGCAAAAATCTAGACAGTTCAGAGGCATGGTAAGGTGAATATAAAAGTAAGGTATTGTGTTAACGTGTCTTTCTGACAGTGCTTGCTAATTGGTTAACTGTTTTATGGCTTTGAAAGTTGGCAAAACACTTAGCTCTTTTTTTTTCTTTTTATTTAATTAGATGTATGTGGAGCAGATAAAGCTCCATGCACTGCAAAGAATTACAATTGAGTCTCTGATGCCAAAATTCACATCTCAAGCTTTGCTTTCGAGGTGAATTTCTTGGGATCTATGTCTCAAATGCATAATAAGCAGGTTATGATCAATTACCCAGTCATAATCCTCTATGTTAAGCCACCTTTCTGATGAAAGAAAATTTCAGTACTGTGTAGTTCTAGTCTCATGCTACAGTAAAAGCAGAAACCAACAAAGAACAGCGAAAAAAATATAAAACTCTTGTAAGAGCTTTGAAACATATTGGAATGCCACACTTCTTTTTGTATGTGGCAGCACAAAGTGTATTACAACTTTTAAAGCTCTTACAGCAGATACATACTTCACTTATAGATGCTCTGTGAGGCAGTGCTGAGTGAGTTACAGCTTTCAAAGCTATAAAAAATGTTGCCTCATAGTTTATTTTCATTTTTCTGTTTCTCTTACAGGACAATGAAGCAGCTAAAGCTGCATTTACTACAAATATATACTGGCCAGCATTATGTGTGTTAGATCTTTCAGAAAACACTTTATATACATTTAATTTGTCTCTCTGTCTCTCTCTCTCTCTCTCTCTAACTGGTAGTACATGGAATAGGTAAAGCTTCGTGCTCTTAAAAGAACTATGACTAGATCTCTTTGATTTTAAGCAAACTGTAATATCTTTGAGATAAATTTCTTGATATCCACTTCTGCAACACATAACAACATGATCATTACAGACAAAATTATAATACTCTACTTCTGAAACGTAACAGACTTCAAACAAAAAGGAATAGATGTGTTTATTAAAATTGACCCAAGTCCACTCAGTGATGATGAATAATTATGCTAATGTAAACATAAAAATCACTTGCCAGTGGTAATGTGTATCAGTTGTACCACATACTAATACTTTGCCACGCATTAGATGGATATTATGATGAGGAAAGATTAGATAATTTTCATCACAAATGTGAAATACCCACTGCCTTACTTCAATAATATGATCTTTCAAAGTTAGGCAGCTTTCAGAAACTGTCTTAAATAAAGTTACTGTGCAAATTACACACCAAAAACAAATGTGCTATCAATATATTTACAGTATTGGTAATGCCTATAGTATTTTCCACAGATTATCCCTAAAAGACTCCTAAAACATATTTTTACAATAAAAAGAGACAAAGATCATAGTAACCAAAAAAAAGATAAACTTCCAAGATGGCTGCAAGTTGAGTAACAACTGTAGCTATCATAGTGTGAAAACAGAAACTCAACAGAGAAGGCCAGTAGACTTTTGTGTTTATGTGTAAATTTCAGTAACTGGCTAGTAAGTGTACTGTCTAGATGCCAGGAAAAAGAAATACAGAGCACCTAGAAAACAATCAGTTACAAAAAGTCAGGAAGAAACACTGACTGGGGAAGGTTCTGCAGCTGTTCAGCAAAAAACAATGTAACCTCCAGACATGACTTCCAGTTACCTATAGGAAGATATACGACACCTGCACACATACCTGGTTAAAATAAACGAAACACTGATGGAATATATCAATACAAACAACAAAAGGCTATAAAAATTGAAGAAGCTTTAAACAGATATTCAGATGAGGTGATAAAGCTGCAAAAAAACTGGCTAATGAAATGAAAAAAGGCTGGCTGAATATGAGACTGCTCAAGAAGAGATGTTTCAAAAAAAATAGCAAAATTAGAGGAAACAGCATGTAGGGAAAACCTGCGGTTTTCAGCTATACCAGAGAAACTTGGAGGAACAGACTGCATTAATTTTATGAAAGCACAAATAAACAGCTGGACTGGTATTCCACAGCAGGAGTTGTTAGTTGAAAGGGCACATCGTTTATATGCTCTGGCTATGAGAAAGCAACCTAGACGCTATCCTTCTAGCAGAAGGATTTGATACTGACAAAACTGTGGCAGAAGGATAAAATACTAAAAGTGGGACAATGTTTGTGGAAAATTATTACTCATTGCACACCAGGGAGAAGAGGAGTAAATTCATTCCACAATTCGGGGAATGTTGAGCTGTAGGTGTGAGATTCAAACTGCTGTGCCCAGCTGTCTTCAAGGTATTCTTCCCTGGAGAGACAAACTTATTTTTTTGATGAAGCACACGCTAAGGAGGAAATACAAAAGTCTGTCCGCTTCTTGTTCTTCTAGTAATAAAGACCATAGAGAGACTGCACCTGCGAACCCTTTTCCACTGTTTCAACAGAAAATGTTGGACAGAAGCAAGGGAACACAAGAGTTGACTAGAAGAAACTAGAGTAAGCTGGAAATGAAGCAGAGACAGGATTTGGGAGATGGAGATGAACAGTAATAAAACAGTAACTTAACATGGGATTACAATGCAATAATTATATTTGTGAAATATGAAAGAACAAGAAAATCTGGAAATATTGGACTTTTTTAGAATTCATTGGACTTGTGGGGGACTCTAACGTATATGCCCTACTTTATGTCAATAATGTTCGAAAAAAATGCTTTGGGGAGGGGAGAAAGTTAACTGCAAGCAAAGAAAACATTTTTTAATGGTGTTATTTTTGTGGTGCATGGTTTTCTTTGCATGCTATAAAATAAAGTTTTGTCAATTATTTTTAAGTGTCATAGGGACTGTAAATATGTGCTGCTGTTCTTTTTTCCCCTCCTTTCTTTCTCTCTTCTCTCTTTTTTCTTGTTCAGTTTTAATAAATGTAGGCACTGCAATGTAAAAAAATCCGGGTTAAAAGAGCATGGCAAAAGTAAAATTAAAGTATTTTTCTCATTGCATGGGGGGAATGACTGGATTAAGAACCTTAGATTGATTTAGCAGTAACAAGTTTTAAGAGAAAGCAAGTAAATGAAAAAGAATATTGAACATTATGAGGCTTTTTTCTAGCAAACAAATGTATGCTTAGTAGCAATTCTGTATCTGGCTCTCATGCCTCCATTGAAACAATCTCATAATGAGAAACTGGCTGTCTGGTTCTCATGTCTCCATGGAGACAATCTGATAAAGAGAAACTGTTTGAAGTCAGGTGGAGAGTGATTGGCCGGGGAAAAAAGAGAAACTGACTAGGAGACAATGTTCTCTGAAAGCATTCACAGGTTTTCCCAGCTGAGAGAGCTATAAAGACATGACAAGTCAGCACTTATTAGAAGCACAGGCTGCACCATGTAACTTAGCATGTATAATCTATATTTTAGGTTAGCTCAAGTCAATGAGTGTGGCTGTAAGTTTGGACAGTTGTTCTATTTGTTCCTATTAGGAGGGTAAAATTTTTATATTTAAGATGTACATAGTTTTTGTGTGTTACCATTACATTAATAGGTTTAAGGGGTTATTTTTTTTTTTTTTTGAGTGCTTTCAATAAAACAGAAAGTTTTGTAAGATGTGACAAAGGCTGAAAGGGATATGACAAAAAAATAACTATATAAAATTTCAACCTGCCAATATGTTATACATAAAAGGTGGGAATAATAACTTTTTAATAGTGACACTTTCTGTAATGTCTTTAAATGTCAATGGTCTCACAGTGAAATACAAAAAAGAAAGAATAGTAAACTATATTAAAAATGCAGCATGCAAATAGCTATGTTACAGGAGACATACGTAGAAAAACCTGAACATGTGAATTTGATAAAGAAAGGTTTTCAGGATGGTTATTCAGCAGATTATCTGGGACAAAGGGAAAGAGCAGTACTTATATTAATTGCAAGAGGTGCTCCAATAGTGATAAAAGAGGATAAAAAAGATAATAATGGCTGGTTTGTAGTGCTAAGGGGCTAATGGCAAGGGAGGAGGAAGATTACACTAGCATGTATTTATATTCCACCTAAAACTGCTATAATGGAGCTTCAGAACATTCTGGAAGAAATAATCAGTTTTCACCAGGGAATATTACTTATGAGTGGGAAATGCGATTTGATTTGCAGCAGACAAGAAAAGGGAAAGTATAACAAAAGAGGGTAGATTTTTGAAGAAATGTATAAAAATATTTGGTGTGGAAGATGCGAATTCAGTAACAGGAGTTCAGAGTGAATTTACATATTATTCCACAAGATATAAAAACTGGGCTTGGCTAGACAAAATTCACATTTCACAGGAACGTGCATTTAATTGAAGGTCTTGATACGCATGCAATAACTATTTCAGATCATGCTCCTATAATAGCTAAAACAAAAACACAGGGTAATGAAATAAAAATGTGACACTGGTGCTTTCCCACCTACCTGTTGAAAAGAGAGGAATTTAAGGAATGGGTAGTGGAGATTATTCAGGAGCTATTCCAGAAGATAGAAATTACTTCTGAAACTAAAACTAGGGAATGGGATAAAATTAAGGTGGAGTTTAAAAATAGGGTGGAAATAAAGGAAAGGGAGCTATGGTTAAGAAGTAGCAAGAATTATTTTGAGGAACTGACAAATGTTAAAAGTATTGTAGAATTGGGGAATCACACAGAACATGAAGAAGATCAACTGCAGAATGCTAAGCAGAGAATAAGGGATTATCTTGATAATACAGAGACTATATATAGCAAAAGCAGAAAACTATAATTAAAAGTGGAAAGGGTTGATAATGAAATGGGGGGAAGCACAAGATAAAAGGAGAGACTGGGCTTTTGGATGCAGGCCTTTAAGGAGAATAGCAATAATCATACAGATTATTATATCTATAAAGTAGGAGAAAGTATCTGCAGAACTAAGCCAACACGGGAATGGAGAAAGGAGATTCTGCCAATAGGGAAGAATGCAATTAGGGATACAGACAATTGGCAAGAGGGGGCTAGAATTTACTGGAGAAAACTGGCAAAGGAACCAAGGTACTGGGAGCAAATAACTACAGAGGGAAAGATGATAGAATGGGCAGATGCCAATAATTTATTTGGACTGCAGGTTAGAGATTGCCTTCCCTATCAAGGATTTATATCAAGAGTATAAGCAAAGAGAAAGAAATACAGGGGTCCTAAATGAAAGACCAGCACTGATAGAGTTTTTAGTAGAATCTAGAACAGAAGCTGCTGTTAAAAAAAGAATACTTAGTACAGCACATACAATATTACATAATAACTATAAGAATCAATCACAGGAGGTTAGAAAGGATTGGCCTGAGAGACTGGATAAGCAATTCACAAAGAAACAATGGGAGGATGTATGTACAGCTCCTCAATACGCAACAAAATCTAGAAGATTTAGTATTTTAACTTGGAAATGTTTACACAAATATTTCTTATACCTCATGTAGACTCCAGAGAATTTTACTCTAAAAAAAGCACAAAATAGGAGCCCCACATGCTATACATCAAGTACTCTTTACAGTTTATAGTTTATTTAGTACTTTTGCTGTGTGGTTGTTTCCAGAGAATTTTTCCTCATGTAGACAGCAAATGTTGGAGATATAAATGGGAAAAAAAGAAGTAATTGGGAACATACTTTCTGGGAGTGTGGTGAGTTGGCAGGCTTTAAAGATTGCCTGCAGGATGCACTGTTGGAGATGCTGTGTTGGCAGATTGGTGTGATGAGGGAGATAGTTTTTATGAGCTATGATACAGAATTGGAATTGTCTAGACATAGTAAAGCCTTGCTGTATCTAATTATGGTGGCTGCCAAAAAAGCAATTACTAGAAAATGGAAATCAAAATCTAAACCAACTACACTAGAAGTAGTGAATATAGTAATAGAGATAAAACAACGGGAATTGAGATCTTTAAAAAAGGGTAGATGCAAACTACATATGAAACATGGGTATTGTGGGAATAATACATACAGGGAAGGAATGAGGTTTAAAAGAAGGCAGAACTTAAATGAGCTATGTAATGCCTGACTGAAAATGATTGGGTAGATTACAAGTGATGTATAATGTTTACAGCTGGGAGTGTGTTAGTATGGTCTATGACTAAAAATGATTGTAACTAGGATTGTGTCTGTGTGGTTTGTTTTCATTTATATAAATGCATAATTGCCTATATCGTAAGTGATGGACTAATAAAAATGTTTCTTGTTAAAAAAACAAAAGGGCAGGAGTTGAATAATTTATATAATGTTGCTTAGGTTATATGATATATAGAAATATATGTGAAGCATAATGTTTGCAAACATTAACTTGTTAATACAGTTTGGTTACTATTATATAAATATAGAGGTGTTTAAAAAAAGAGATAAACTTGATTTTTCTGTTATTAGCAATTTGATTCTTTATATATGAGAACAACACTGAAGAACATACATTACCAAGAAGAGAAAACACACTTGGCTAACCCAAAGTTCAAAAGGTCTCTACTTTATACAAACGCGCACACACACATACAGACACACACACACACACATGCATATACTCTCCACTGTACAGAAAAAACAACCATCTCTACTAGATACTTAGTACTACTGTTAAGCTATTGAGAGGAAATGAAATTCAAAAGCAGCACATATAAAATACAGAATATGTTTCTTAGGCTAAATAAAAAAGTACATTAAACTATAAGGAATCAAAAAAGTTATATTGAACATGAAAACACAGCTCTCACAACCTACAGCAACTAATAGGCACCATGCTCACAGAAGAACAGGACTACAAAGCTAGTAGACTACCCAAGCATTAAATGCTCTGAGCACAACAGCAAAATATCAGTGTAACAGAAGCTCCATTAAACCTCAACTAATATATGACACTTGCATGCTGAGTAAAGAGCCATGATATACAAGACTAAACTGATGTTAATCATCATATTAATAATTTATTAGGTGTCAGTGTAGCAACAGAAGGCTTGCACAAGAGTAATCTTAACTGAGTAATGCTTTTTACGCAAACAAGATAGCTTTAATAAAACTAAGTTTGAAAATGACAGCTTGCTGTTATTTATTAAAACAAATATTCGGGTTCAGGCACCTAGGCAGCGAGACATTTCCCTGTTTTACATTTGACTGGGGACACATGGCTGAAGTGACATTCAGCTGCAGAGAAATATGGTTGTTTGCAAATTCCCAAAGAGAAGCAAACACTGCCATGCTCACAGCTTTAATAACCAAATGCATGAAGGCAGAAGAAGTAACGAGTATTATGCTCAGTGTACAGTACATACTTATTTAACTACAACATGTAGAAGTGTGCTATAGCATGGAGGAAATCCTGCAGGCTACTGTAGACACATTTATGCTCCAGTATGCATTTTGGGTAATGTTCTCTAGACACTGTGAAGGGGGTAATGGTCCACACACACAGACTATAAAGGCACTGCCCATTGTGCACTGCATTTTTACTGCCACTGACATGCCCTCTGGCCAGCCTGCTGCTGATACCTGCCATATTGCCTGCTATCTCAAGTTCCCTTGGGGATCATGGACATTGTTTTTCCTCTGTGCATTTGATTATTGAAGTTGTTGGCATGGCAACACATTCTGCTCTTTGCCCACAGCGAATTTGCAAACAGCCATATTTCTCTGCAGCTGACTGTCACTTCAGCCATGTGTCCCCAGTCAAATGTACCACAGGAAAAATGTCTTGCTGCCTAAGTGTCTGAACCCCAATTATACCATGACCCCCCATTAATATTCCAAAACGTGCACACTGATTGGCCAGCGTGTACATTGTAAATCGACTTATACTAATGGAAAAAGGTCCGGTCGCCCGGACTTTTTCCATTAGTATAAGTCTTTTTAAAAACACTGTCTCGCTATGTTAAAGGAGTTTAACATAGCGACACAGGTTTAAAAAAAGCAACGGAGATCTCCATTGCTTTTTTTAAAGCTGTCTCGCTATGTTAACCTCCTTTAACATAGCGACACAGTGTGTAAAAAGCAACGGAGATCTTGCTTTCTCCGTTGCTTTTTTTTTAAACCTGTCTCGCTATGTTAAATGGGTTTAATATAGCGAGACAGCTTTAAAATAAGCAATGGTGATCTCCGTCACTTATTTTAAAGCTGTCTCGCTATGTTAAACCCATTTAACATAGCGAGACAGGTTTAAAAAGCAACGGAGAAAGCAAGATCTCCGTTGCTTTTACTATTCTATGTTAAATGGGTTTAACATGGCGAGACAGCTTTAAAATAAGCAGCGGACATCTCCGTTGCTTATTTTAAACTGTCTCGCCATGTTAAACCCATTTAACATAGCGACAGTAAAAGCAATGGAGATCTTGCTTTCTCCGTTGCTTTTGGCCACAACTCTGATGTACTGAGGCATGCGAGTACATCAGAACTGCCATGGATACCAGACAGCTGCGGAAGGGCAGCAAAGAGGCATTATACAATGCCATTATTTAAGAGAAGTAATTATTTCTTTTCTTAAATAATGTCATAGTATAATAGCAATAACCCACTTCTGGGTGTGGGTAATGCGGGATTTACCCATGGTTGTCTTTGTTTGGTTCCTCGGGCTTCACCCTCGGGACCAAACCACGCCAACCGTGGGTAAATCCCGCATTACCCACACCCAGGCATGGGTTATTGCTATAATATTCACTTTTAATAGGAAAGGAAAGTACAGTTGTGTATACCTACCATAAATGTAGATGTTTGAGTGTCTTCACTGTTGCAGTCATAACTGTAGGGTACTCCTGCCGGCAGGCAGCCCGAGGTCGGCCAGAATATCAAAGTCTGGGTCCGGCGTCGGCTGTTTCAGCCAGAACGCTGACGTCAGAGCGCATGGGTATAAAGCTGACAGCCGACGACATCTTCTCCAGCCTTTCTTGCCCCTGATGTCAAAAGCCCCCATAAAACCAAAAAGGTGTCCCAAGGGAAACACAAATACACCAGAAAGGTAGTGGAAAAAGAAACACAGTAAGCAAATAGAAACAAGAGGGGTCTGGAGGGAGGGAAACACCGACTGCAACAGTGAAGACACTCGAACATCTACATTTATGGTAGGTATACACAACTGTACTATGTTCTTCGTGTTTCACTGTTGCAGTCATAACTGTAGGGTAGAATCCCAAAGCTGAGAATACGGGAGGAGGTTTTGAAGAAGAAGGAGCAGCTAGAAGACCCTGCAAAACAGCAGAGGCAAAGCCTGCCCTAGACTTAGAGTACAAAGGGAGGTTATAGTGCTTGGAAAAAGTATGCACAGAACTCCAAGTGGCAGCCTCCAGAATGTCCTTGGTAGGAACTCCTCTGAGAAAGGCTGCTGAAGTGGCAGCTGCTCTAGTAGAATGACTCCTGATGGTACCTGGAATCTGTTTTCCATGAAGAGAGTAACAATATCTTATTCCATGAGCAATCCATTTGGAAATAGTTTGCTTAGAAATGGCTTTACCAAGAGAACTGGAAGCAAAAGAAATAAGCAATTGATCTGATTTTCTGAAACTTTTAGTTTTGTCCAGGTAAAAACGTAGTTGTCTGTGTACGTCCAATGAATGCAAAACCCTTTCCACCCTATTTTGGGGTTTTGGAAAAAAGGTAGGGAGGTGAATGGTCTGATTTAGAGCCACTCTAGAAACAACCTTAGGCATAAATGTAGGATTGGTCCTCAAGGAAACTCTGTCCTGATGGAAAATGAGGTATGGTTCCACGGCCATGAGGGCTTGTAACTCAGACACCCTTCTGGCAGAAGTCAAGGCCAACAAGATAGTTGTCTTCCAGGATAAGAACTTAATGTCCGCAGAGGCAGCAGGCTCAAAAGGAGGCAAAGTAAGCTTTTCCAAGACATAGTTGAGATCCCAAGAAGGGACAGGAGGAGTTCTAGGAGGTTTCAAATTCTTAGCTCCTCTCAGAAATTGTCTGACCAACTGGTGGGAAGAAATGGGAGGATCACAATTGAAATGTGCTGAAATAGCAGAAGCATGAATTTTAATGGAAGAAAAAGAAAGACCTTTAAGCAAAAGGTCTGAGAGATAAAGTAAAATAGATGAGATATCAGGTATTAGAGGGTCAGAGCCACGATCCTGCATCCAAATACAAAATCTTTTCCATTTAGAAGCATAAGATTTCCTTGTACTAGAACGCCTAGCTTCCAAAAGAACATCCAAAACCTGTTTAGGAAGAGAAGAAGGAATCAATTGCCTTTGATGAGCCAAGCTGCTAGACAGAGAGTCTTGATTTGAGAGTGAAATACCTGACCCTGATGCTGGGACAGTAGAGAATGGGTCAGAGGAAGACTCCAAGGAGGGGCCGAGGAAAGGTGCAGTAGAGTAGGGTACCAAAACTGACGAGGCCAATTTGGAGTTATCAAAATGATCAGTCTGGGTTTGTCCAGCTTTATCTTTAGCAATACCCGAGGCAGAAGAGGAAGAGGAGGGAAGGCATATCCCGAAAGATTCCTCCAGCTGAAGGACAGGGCATCCACTTTCCAAGCTGTCTTGTGGAAGGACCTGGTGCAAAAGAGAGGCAACTGATGGTTGAGATGGGAAGCAAACAGATCTATCTGAGGACAGCCCCAAACTGCAGTTATCTTGCTGAATAAGTTGGGGTCCAACATCAATTCGTGAGGATCCAAAATGTTTCTGCTTAAGCTGTCTGCTAAGAGATTTTGTTTTCCTGGAATGAATTGTGCCTGTAGATCCAGATTCAAATTTAGGGCTGTATCCCATAAGGTCATGGCAAGTCTGCAAAGGGGGTAAGAGTGAGAACCCCCTTGCTTGTTTATGTACCACATGACTGTGGTATTGTCTGTTCGAATTAGCAGAGGTCCTGGCTTCAAAAGAGTCTGGAAGGCTAGAAGAGCATTTTGGACTGCTAACATTTCTTTCAAGTTGATGTGCCATAGAAGGTGTTTGTTTGTCCAAGAACCCTGTTGGCATTTGTCTAGAAAATGAGCTCCCCATGCATAATCCGAGGCGTCCGTGGTTATGATCTGAGTAGGTTGAAGTAGACGAAAGGGCTTGCCTTCGTTCAAAACACACGCCCTGGACCACCAAAGGAATTCCTTCTGGAGGCAGGGAATCAGTGGAATCATTGTATCCAGACTGTGGCAATGTTGAGACCATACACTCTTTAGGTACCACTGAAGTTTCCTCATGTGAAGCCTCGCATTTGGAATCAACAGGATGCAAGAGGCCATGTAGCCCAGAGCCTGCAGGAATTTCCTTGCAGTGAGCTGAGTCAATGCTGCCAAGGTCTTGAAGGTTGAAGCCAGCTTTAACTGTTTTTCTGGAGTGAGAAAGGCCTTCTGTAAACTTGTGTCCAAAAGAGCTCCCAAGAAGGTCATTCGTTGAGAAGGAATCAAATGTGACTTTTTTGTGTTCACTGAGAATCCAGTAGTAGGAGAAGGCGTTGAACAAAATGTAGGTGTTGAAGTAGAAGGTCTTTGCTGTCTGCCTGAATTAAACAGTCGTCCAGATAGGGGTAAATCTGAATCCCCTGAAGTCTGCAGTAAGCCACTACTGGAGCCAGGCATTTGGTAAAAACTCTGGGCGCAGTAGATAAGCCAAATGGCAGTACAGAGAATTGGAAGTGTCTCGAGCCTGCCTTGAATCTGAGGTACTTTCTGCAATGTTGCCTTATGGGGACGTGTAAGTAAGCCTCTTTTAAGTCCAATGTTACCATCCAAGCATCTTGTGCGAGCATTGGAAGAAGCTGTTGAAGTGTAAGCATCTTGAATTTCGGAATTTCCAAAAAGGTGTTTAATGTGGAGAGGTCCAGAATAGGTCTCCAGGAGTTTTGTTTTCTTGGGACCAGAAAAAATCTTGAGTAAAAACCTTTCCCCACCTCTAGAGTTGGAACAGGTTCTATGGCTCTTAAGGCTAATAAAGCGTCCACTTGATTTAAGGCCTCTGTCCATTGATGTTTTGGCAGATCTGGCCAGCCGGAAGGCCTTGGCAGAGTGTGAAAGTGGAATCTGTAACCTTTCAAAATCACGTCTAACACCCATTTGTCCTGGGTAATGAGAGTCCAATTTTGGTAAAAAAGAGAAAGTTTTCCTCCGAGAGGGGCATCCAGGGAAGGAGGACCTGAAGCCCAACAGAGGGAGTCATTGAGTCTGCTTTCTTTGGGTTTGAGATCTGTCTTCTCCCCTTCTAGGTGAAGAACCAGTCCACTGTCTAGATCTGTAAGAGGCCTGAGCCTGCGCCCGACCTCTGGAGCGTCTATATCTTCCCCTTTGAGGCCTGTCAGAGGAGGGAAAAGACCAATTTTTGGAGGGCCAATTTCTGGAAAATCTAGGAGGCTGTACTTGCAAGAAATCTTTTACAGTCTGCATAGACTTGGCTTTTTCTTCCATCTTTTTAATGACCTCCTCAGCCTTAGACCCAAATAAGACATCATGCGAACAGGGGCATCTAGCAATTTTACCTTAACTTGTTCAGGTAAATTCTGCTCACGAAGCCAAGCATGTCTCCTGATAACAGTACCAGAGGCAGCCGCCCTGCAAGAAGCCTCTAAGGCATCAAAACCGCAATGTAAACTATGTTTGCTAACTTGTTCAGTAGCATGCAACACATCCTGTAATTCCTTGTCCTCAGCACATGCAGGAAAGGAAGAAATCCTTTGTTTTAAAACAGATAAAAGAAACTGTTGATACTTAAACATGTGAAACTGGCAATTTAAAGCTCTAATAGAAAGGGTAGCTGAAGTATAAACCTTTTTGCCCCACCTGTCCAAGGCACGAGAATCCTTTTCAGAGGGGATAGGATTCTTAGAGGAGGCGGCCTTAGCAGCCTTGGAACCCTGTGAAATGGTTTTAGGATCAGCAGAAGGGTTCTTGAATAAGAATTGATGGGAATCAGGGACCCTGTAAAATCTATCAGGCTTAGAAGGAGCAGGCGGCATGGAATCAGGGTTCAAGTTAGCTTCAGAGAAGGCATCATCCACAATGTCAAGTACAGGAGGAATAGCTAAAGGCCTGTGCTGAGGGAGAAGAAGAAATTCCCTGAGTCTCTGTTTGGAAGCAGAATAATCCTGAACTTCCCAATGAAAATGCTCCCTCATCTCATGCAAGGTTTCCCCAAAAGAGAAATCTTCAGGGGGGGAGGCAGAGGGAACAGAATCCTCTGCATCAGAATCCTCATATGGAAGAAAAGAGTAATCCTGAACAGAGGAAGAAACAGAAGATACAGAAGCCTGATCAGAGGAATCATAAGGGATATCCTGTCTGGGCCTTTTGTCAGGAGGAGGGTGAGAGCCCCTAATCATAGTTAATAAATCCTCAGCCATCCAAAGTAATTGCTTCTGAGTCTTAGGAGTTGAATCCGAAGAAGCTTGAGCAGAAAGTCTGGGTTTAACAGGAGTCTTTGACTTAGCTTTTGTCTTAGTGGAAATAGTAATGTGTGAAGTCCTGAAGACCCCCCTCAGAAGTTGGTACCTGCACAGCGGTTCCGGACCCATCTGAAGGAGCGACGTCCGAAGGTCCTGCAGCAGACAAATTACTAGGCCTAGTTGGCTCACCATGTGAGTCCGTGTCAGCCATCGGTTCTGAAGTGGCGGACGACAGGGGCTGCAAAAGCGCCTCACTGACAACCGCCGAACCCGAAGCTGGCTCCGGCTGCAAAGTATCCTGTTTGGACCTCGGAGGCCTGTCCTTGTCTTTGCGCTTCTTCTGTAATCCGGTAGTCGGTAAAGTATCCGACGACATTCTATAATTAAATCGTCCACTGAAGTAATTCAAGGCCCAATCGTACCTGCGCTTGATAGTGCGAGAATTAAACCTGGCACAGAACTGACAACAAGAAACGTCGTGGTCAGGGCCTAAGCAAGGTAGACAGTAAGAGTGGAAATCTTTATGAGGTATTTGTTTTCCACACGCTACACAATTATTAACTTTTTCTGACATCGGAGGAGCAAGAAAAAGTTTCAACGGGTACTTAGCTTTGAGAAGAGAAGTAGAAAACTTCGGACCGACGACAATCACACCACGTTGTCTTGAAAACGCCAACCAACAACTAGCGAACTGCTTTGCACCGCACGGCAAGAAAGACTGGAGAAGATGGCGTCGGCTGTCAGCCTTATACCCATGCGCTCTGACATCAGGGTTCTGGCTGAAACAGCCGACGCCGGACCCAGACTTTGATATTCTGGCCAACCTCGGGCTGCCTGACGGCAGGAGTACCCTACAGTTATGACTGCAACAGTGAAACACGAAGAACATCAAAGAGAGATAGAAGCCAAGAAACTGCTTTTTAGAAATCTTTCTAATTAATAACATCACTTAAGGCTACTCAACAGTATGTTGCTGTGTAATGGAAATGCAGATAACTGACAGCTACATCCCAACAAGTGGCATCCATCAGAAATCTCTACTTGAATGAAAACGGAAACTGAAAAATGTTTCCTGAAAGATCTTGAAGCAAAAAAAAACAAAACTTTAAGCTCCATTAAGGTATGCTGTGGAATTAAAAATACATACACCTGCCATCTAATTACTTTTACAAGAACAGCAGTTCATGCTGCCTTCACTCATGAAGAAAGATAAGAATTATACATACGTTGATTGATAATTCTACAGAATTAGTCATCTATATTTCTACAAGCTATACGTAGAAGGTAATATGGCACACTTCCTGAAGAAAAAAATACTCCTGAATGCACGTTCATTACTATTTATTTTGGTAGATTTGAACAGAAACAGCACAAAATTGTACTTAGTAGACGACATATATACATTTACTATGATTCAGGCAAAATCTGAACTTTATTAACTCAAGTGCTTAAACATAATCATTGAACAGTTCAAACACAGAAATACAAAGAAGCTTAACAATAAATATTGAAGTTAAATGCAGTTAGAAATACTGTCTGAAGAGGGATAAACAAAGTACAGTTGTGTAAGTAACCTTAGCATAACAAATGATGTTTGAATGATCACTGCTGCAGTAATCTTAACTCTATGGGTTATATCCTGACAGGGATACTTCCATAGCTTCAGGGCACCTTCCATGTGCCCAAACTGTCAGGCAGCTAGAGTGAAGATGACTAAAAGACAAGTTTGGGCACCAAGAACTTCAGAGCTTTCTTGCCAATGGAGAGAGGGAGGCTCAGCCCTGAAAGGACAATGCTAGGAAGAACAAAAAGTAAATAACTACACCTTTCCATAAACAACTTACCAAAAAACTAGAGGGTGGAGGGAGGGAGCGGCTACTGCAGCAGTGATCATTAGAAAACCTACTGTTATGGTAAGTTTACTTACACAACTGTACTATGTTCATCATGCTGACCACTGCTGCACAGCCCTAGCTATATGGGTAGATTATCCTAGCTTACTATATCTGGGAGGGGGAAAAGAGAAATGTCCAGGAGCCCCTGGAGAACAGTCATTGCAAAGCCTGATCTAGACCTAGCGAAGGAATCAAGCTTATAGTGCTTTGTAAAAGTATGTAGAGAGAGGAAAAATTTCTACCTCTGGAATACTTCTAAAATCCAACCCTTTACAATAAGCTATAGATGAATCCAAGGTCCTGGTACAGTCGGCCATGATCCTGCCTGAAATAGTAAGTATAACGAAGTGTAGAAGCCTTAGCCGACCATTTGGAAATAGTCTGTTTTGACACAGGTTGTCCCTTGTTCTTACGTTCACAAAAAATGAACACCCATTCTGAAGATCTGAAATATTAAGTTTTGTTAAGATCCCTCATCTCTGTTTTCAGGAAAGAAAATGGAGAGATGGATAGATCGTTTGGCTTAAAGTAAACTCGGGTACGACTTCAGGCATAAAGAAAGATAAGTTCTCAAAGAAACCCAGTCCCTGTGGTAAAGGAAATACAGCTAACTCACCATAACAGATGGCAACTCATTCCTCTTCTTGAAGAGGTCAGAGCAATCATTAAAACAGTTTTCTATGTTAAGAACCTCAAGTCAGACAGGTTATCTGGTTCAAACAGAGCAAGTGTTAGCTTTGCAAACACAAAATTAAGATCTCAAAGTGAGGCCACTAGTTTTCTTGGAGGCCTCTTATGCAAAACCCCCTTCAAAAATATTTTGACATGAGACTGCATTGAAAGGATGATGAACGGACAGACATGCTGAAATGGCTAATAAATGAACATTGATACAGCAGTAAGAAAGGCCATAGGATAGTAACTCACACAAATATTGTAACCAGTGAACAACTAGCCCTATGTGGGTGCTGGTTATGTTGTTGGCACCAACTAGAAAACATTTTCCAGCTGCTAATATATGACATTCTAGTAGAAGGCTTTCCTTGTGTCCATTAACAGCTAATGTATGTCCTCAGTAAAGAGATGCCTATAAGGAATTAAGATCCTATCATCCAGGCAGTCAACTGAAGTTGACTGGTGCTGGGGTGTAACAAACACCCTTGTTCTTGTCTGAATAGATCCAGTCTGTGAGGAAGCTTGCGATAACTGCCTCTGGACATTTCCAAAAGAAGGGAGAACCACAGCTGCCTGACTCAGAAGGGAGTTGCCACAATGATCTTGGGAGATTCCTTCTGAATCTTCAGAAGTACCCTGGGTTGTAAAGCACACAGTAAAATTCCTGCCCAAGGAAATGAAAAGACATCAGTCTTCCAGGCTTTCATGCAAGGAGTGCTGGATCAGAATCTCTTGGCAGTTGACTGTTCAGAAGACGGCAAACAAGTCTATTTGAGGAACTATCCACAAAGGGATCAAATCTTGGAAGAACCCCCCCATCTAGTTTTCATTTCTGAGGGTTTGTCCTTGTCCTGCTAAGCTTGTCTGCACAAGATTATGCTCTGATGGAATGCAGGATGCCTATAGAGAGATACTGTGCTGTGAAGCTATATCCCAAGCTAACACTGCTAGCCTGCAAGGAGGGTAGGACCCACTTCCCTCTTCCTTGTTGATGCAACACACAACCGTTGTGCTCTCTGTAACAACTTGAAGAGGTCTTGGGGACCAAAGATGATTCAGAGAGTTGAGTGCTTTGATCAGGGCAAGCATCTGTTTATATTTATGTGCTTGCATCTGTCCATTGTGTCCTGACTGCTTTGGAACATGGATATCTGTTGTCTCCATCAAGTGATTTCTCTTCTGAGACAAACCCCAGCACTGGGATTTGAAAAGACAAAGGGTGTTGGTGTTGGGATCACCCCAGGAACACAATTCAACATTCCATCTGTGTTGTTCATCTTCTTTCATTCATGATTGATGGGTTCTCGGAACCGAGTCGGCCTATTACCAAGCACGCGCCAGCCAAAAAATCTCTCAAGTTAATTCTCTACCCAGAAAGCCCTTCTCCCTGTTACCTCAGATCGAGTTTGATAAGAAAAGGAAGTAAAGCCGAGGCCACTTCTATGCAAGTACCCTAGGCCACCACTTAGACCCAAAGCATCCCCCAGGAGGGGGAAGGAGGGTAGGAAGTGATGAATGAAAGAAGATGAACAACACAGATGGAACGTTATGGTAAGACATAACTTCTTTATCTGATGTTGTTCATCTTCTTTCCATTCATCACTGATGGGACAGAATCCCAAGCTACCTTGAGGTCCATGGGCAGCCCTTATAGAAGAACATTCCTGAGTACCACTGAGCCGAAGGCGGCTTTCCCTCTGGAGACCAGGTCCAATTTGTAATGATTGACAAAGGTATGAGGCTTAGCCCAAGTATCTGCTGCACAGGGGTCCACTTTTAAATCCCGAAATCTCGAGTTTTAAAATAACAAACCCAAAACATTGAGATTTCAATATCTCAACATTTAAAAGTGGGGAAAAAAAGACAGACAGCTAAAATAAAGTGTTTGCAGGGGGGCAAGCCCCCCTGCATCCCCCATGTGGGGGTGCGCCCCCCACACACACCCTACTTAAATATACCAACTCTGAGATCGAGCTACAGTGAAGAGAATGGTAATGCTCCTGTTGCACTTACCATTCTCTTCACTGTAGCATGATCTTGGAGTTGATATGTTTAAGTAGGGAGCTGGGGGTGCAGGGGGGGCTTGCCCCCCTGCAAACACTTTGTTTTAGTTCATTTGTGTTTTTTTCAACTTTTAAATGTCGAGATACCAAAATCTCTGTGTTTTGGGTTCATTATTTTAAAACTCAAGATTTCGGTATTTCGGCATTTAAAAGTGGACCCGCTGCACAGATGTCATCCATGGATGCCTTGGAATGGAATGCTATAGAAGTTGCCATAGATTTAGTGGACTGGGCTTTAATTTTTGGCATGGATTCATTATGGAGGGAATAGGTGTAACATATGCAGTCCCTTAGCCATCCTGATAATGTAACCTTAGAAACAGCCTCTCCCATTTTGGGTCCTGAAGAGAAAATGAAAAGCTGTTCAGATTTATGGATAGGTTTGGTCCTGTCTAGGTAAAATTTCAATTGTCGAAGTATGGCTAAGGAGTGAAGGCAATACTCTCCTCTATTGGCAAAATTCAGAAAAAAAACACTGGCAGATCAATGGACTGGTTAATAGAGAATTCAGAAACAACTTTGGCAAGAAAGGATGGGTTCGTCTGAAGTGATACTCTGTCTTTATGAAAGACCAGATCGTGCCTCTTGATACACAATGCCTGCAGCTCCGAGACTCTTCTGGCAGAGGTAATGGCTACCAGAAACAAAGATTTCCAAGACAAAAACTTTAGGTCACACTTAGCAGCAGATTCAAAGGGTTTTTGAGTCAAAGACTGGAGGACTAAAGTGAGGTTCCATGGTTCCACATGCTGTCTGAGAGGAGGCCTGAGATGAGAGGTCCACTTGAGAAAAGCCTTGCAGAGGCATAAAGAGATAAGAGGGGTGCCATCTATATCATTGTGGAAATTGGAAATTGCCACTAGATGCACTCGTACCATAGAAGCAGAGGCCCCATTATCAAAAAACTTAGCCAAGTATTGAAGCACTGCAGTAACTGGAGCCGGATACGGGTCAACCATGTTATCCTTGGACCAGATGGAGAATCTTTTCCATTTATCCTGATATAGTCTTCTGGTGGATGGTTTGTGAGAGGCCAGAATGATGTCTCGAACAGGGGAGGAGAGACTGGCTTGCCTGGTGACTAGTGGAAGTGGAGAAACCAAGCTGTCAGCTTGAGACTGGACAGGTTCGGGTGACTCAACCCTTAGGGGTGAGTAATCAGATCTGGTAGAGGGTTCAGATTCCACGGTGGGTATACTAGGTGAAGCCGAAGAAAGGGGAACCAAACCTGTCATGGCCAGAATGGAGCTATGAGGATCACCTTGCATCTCAGCCGAAGAGCTTTCTTTAGAAAATGTGGGATCAGAGGAATGGGAGGTTAGGCATAGAGATGTCCCGTGGGCCAATCATGGATCAAAGCATCCCTAGGTGACTCCCCCTCTGGGGGAAGTAGGACAAAGTAGCTGCTGCACTTGGTGTTTGATAGGGAAGCGAAAAGATTGAAACAAGGCTGGCCCCAGTGGCTGAAGATTACAGACACCACTTCGGGGTTGAGGGACCACTCGTGGGGCACGAGGATGCATCTGCTCGGTTTGCCCGCAATCACGTTGGAGCTCCCCAGGATATGCCTTGCTATCAGAAAGCAGTTGGAAGCTATCCCCCACTGCCAAATTCTCATGGCTTCTTGACATAGGGTGTAGGACTTGGTTCCTCCTTGCTTGTTGATGTGCTAGACCACTGACGCTGTCTGATTGAATTGCAATTGTCCCGGAAGGGAGAACCGAATGGAAGGCCTGCAATGCTAACAGCACAGCTCTCAGTTCCAGAACATTGATATGCAGGTGGGCCTCTGAGGTGAACCATGTGCCTTGGACAGTCTTTCCTTGGAAATGGTGCCCCATCTGATCAGAGAAGCATCCGTGGTCACAATGGCTGTAGGCTGGGTGGGTTGAAATGGGCGGGTCCAAAGATCTATGTCTGGCCACATCCACGAAAGCAGGTCCTGTTTGCAGGAGTTAATTATTCGAATCTTGTAATTCAGGAGATGACAGTTTGGGAAACACTGACACAGAAGGAGCCATTGCAGAATCCGCATATGAAGCTTTCCTAGAGGCACTATTGGAATTGAAGCAGCCATAGAACCTAGGCCCTGAAGAACTTCCCTTGCAGAGGCTATTGTTTGAAAAAGAATCACCCAGAGTTGAAGCCTCAATCGATGGAGTCTGTGAAATGGGAGTGATACCAGACAGGACTGAGTATTGAGCACTGCTCCAATGAACTCTATTTTTGTGTAGGGATAAGGTTTGATTTCTCCCATTGTATCGTTATTCCCAACAATTTTGCCAGACAGAAAGTATGGTGTAGCGCTGTGACCATAAGATGCTTGGTGGGAGAGGTAAGGCGCCAGTTGTCTAGATATGGAAACACCTGGAATCCTTTTAGTCTCAAGTGAGCTGTTACCACTGCCACGCATTTCGTGAACAGTCTGGGGGCTGTAGAGAGACTGAATGGCAGGGCACGGAATTGGTAATGACTGGCTCCTAGCTGGAAGCAAAGCAGACTCCTGGAGTGTTTGTCCATCTTGATGTGGTAATATGCATCCCAGAGATCTATAGAGCACATCCAATCACCTTCTCTTAAAAAGGGAAGGAAGGACTGAACCATGACCATCTGGAATTTGGTTTGGGTGACAGACTTGTTTAAACTGCTGAGATCCAAAATGGGTCTCCAGTCCCCTGTCTTTTTTGGCACCAAAAAGAATCTCGAGTAAAATCCGGATCCATGCTGCTCTAGTGGGACTGGCTGGATGACTCTTTTTTGAAACAGCTTTATAATCTCTGAAGCTGCTTCTTCCCTTTGACTGGGTGAAACGTCAGGAAGTTTTCTTGGAAATATTGGCTGACAAGAAAGGGGAATGATCTAACCTCTGGTGATAATGTTCTGTACCCAACGATCGGTGGTGATAAACTGCCAGGCAGCTTGGTGCAGAGAGAAACGACCCCCGACTTCTTCCAGAAGTAAGCAATTGGGTCACCCCTCAGGAGCGCTGATAAGGCTATCCAGAGAAGGAGTCCCTGGATCCTTGGTTGCAAGGACCCCCCTCTGCCTCTATAGGGTGTCTTCCAGAATTGTTACCCCTTCTACCTCTGGGAGTATCATCACCACATGCATCACAGAAGGGACCCTGAGATTTCTTATGCCATATTTTACCACTCTTCCCACTCTTCTGATTCCTGGAGAAGGTATGTTGAGGGTTGGAAAACCATAGGCCTACAGCAGACAGGGTTTTTCCATTTTGTTCAAACCTGGCTAGCGTGTTCTTCACTTTGGTGCCAAAAAGGGAAGAAGCTTCGATGGTAGCATTCAAAAAGGAAGACTCGAAGTGATCCGCAAGGTCACAAATGTGCATCCAGGCATGAAGCCTCATAACAATGCCTGATCCCACTGCTCTAGCCGCCCCTTCGGTCGTGTGTGAGAGCAACCTCATGAAAGAGTTGGATATTGATTCCAGGGTTGCGTGCTGTGAGGCCACTTTGTCTCTGACCTTATCAGACAACTACCCTGCGAGCGTCCCAGAGAGTTTGGAGATCAGGTCCATCTGGAGCCTCGTAAAATGTGCCACATAATTCAGGGATCATATAGCATAGGTCCCTGATGCAAAAACATTCTTCCCAAGTCTGTCCACTGCCCAGGACTCCCTGTTGGGCCAGTGGACAGCAGGACCTTCCTCAGCAAAATCCTTTTCATGGCTAACGCCACCATCATAGCATCAACTGGTAACCCTTTGGACCAGTGCGGGTTCTCCTCGGGAGGGGAAAGAATTCTGTCTGGTCTCCAGGGGATCGCCTCAATGGAATCAGGCTTCTTCCATGCACGCTGCATGACGAGCTGGACAAGCTCGTCGGCACGCAGGGGTCACCCAAGAGGTAGAAGGCTGGGCACAAAAAGCCTGTAGGAACACAAACTCCTCAGAAGAAGGGTTGGAGGGCTTCCAGTCTCCTCTCTGCTTTAACATCGTGACTGGGGGACCCTTCACAATCATCATCATCCGTGTCTTCCGTTAAAGACTCCTCAGGTGAGTCCAAGAACTTCCTCTTGCATGTGTTCTTTCGAGGTGGCTCCTCAGTGGGGGTCTTTGAGGCGGTCTCGGAAAAGTGGGTACTCTGAACAGGGGTGTCCTGTGGCTTCTCTGCATAGTGTCCTGGGGGGGTGGTCTGTGACAGCTGTAGCTCATGGGGTGAAAACTGGGGTTCTGACATCAGAGTGCTGCCAGAAGCAAGAGCCCTCTCCATCACATGGAAGTTAGGCCTGCCCGAAGAGGGATGGGTGCCTGGAACCAAGAAAGACAACCTTGGGACCGCGGTCACACCTCACTCTGACAGACCCGTCCCCACAGATGGAGCCTCAAGCAGGATCGCACGGACGCAGCCATCTGCACCGAGGACAGAGTTGGCACCATACACCTGGCCGACACACCCGTCCCCAATCCCTAGATTGAGGAAGGACCGGTTTGGCGGGAACTGAAGACCAAAGGGACTACCTCGGAGCCGGAGTGACATGCACCATAGGCGCCGAGGTGATGGGTTCCAAGACGGATGTTGGAGCAGAAGGCTTCGGAACCAAGATGGTCAAAGGAGGAGTGTAAGATGGAGTCCGTGGATAAGGCAACCCAAGTCCTGCAGGTGGATGGGTCTTAGAAAGTGAGGGAATCCCCCTGGCTACCAACAGCTGATCTACAAGACGCACCACGTCATGTTCCAAAAGGCTCCTGGTGGATCTAGTGGATACTTCAGATGGAGAGTCAGGATGATCGAGGAATGAGCTATACTCTTGGCCCAGAAACAGGTCTACGGAGGGGGAGTATCGGCTCCATAATGCAAGGTCTGCCGGCACTGAAGTCTCTTGTTTCGAGACCGGAAGCAAAGGGGTCAGATCCAGTGAGGTCGGTACAAAGCTCAATGCCAAAGTGGCATAGTAAGGTCTATGATTGGTGCTAGAGGCAAGACCGGTCCCCAAACAGGCATCAGTATCAAAGGTTTTGAGATGGTCGGAGTCAAGGAAGGCAGAACTGAAGAGGCAGATTTATGCTCCGATGATAACTTAGGGACCTTAGATTTCCCAGGTTTGCTCTGATCACCTGATGGTGAAGAAGGAACAAAATGGATCTCTTTTTGTCCTTAGAAGGAGGGGTTGAGACCTCCATCGCAGAAATGGCCTCTGAGAAGGGAGACTTGAGTAACCCCCTTCCAAATGAGTTTATTTTTGCGCTCATTGAGAGTGCGTTGGCTGAAGCTCTGACAAATATCACATGCAGGCTGCACTGAAAGGTGGGCCACTCCCAAACAGTTTACACAGTCATCATGAGAATTACAGTTAGGTAACTTGCCCTTACAAGAAGTACAATGGTTAAAGCCTGAAGCACCCTTCTTATCCAACATCTTGGTAGAAAAAAACACCACAGCCAACTGTACAATCCAACTATAATGAAGTCAACTCCGTTCAAAAAAATCACAAAAAAATCAGCAATATAACAATACACTGTATGAAGAGAAGAAAGGGAAACACCTGAATAAAGATAAACGCTAACAGTTTAAACAGGAGAAACAATACCAACTATGGTATTGAAAAAATACCACAGGGGTAAGGGAAAATGCCATATCAACAATGGTACTAGAAGTTTACCAATGGTAACAATGGGTAGAGTGGAAAGAATAAGGTTAGACAGAAGAAACGACACTAACAATACTAATGGTTTAGTAAAATATGAAGATATTCAAAAATGTTTACACAAATATCAAAAAAGATTTCACTTAGCTGAGAGCTCGGCTGAAACGTGGCTTTACAGCTACACGACAAATGAGATCTGAGATAACAGGAAGAAGGGTACTCTGGGTAGAGACTTAGCTCGAGAATTTTTTTTGGCTGGCGCGAGCTTGGTAATAGGCCAATTCGGTTACAAGGGCTCGGAACCGAACCCATCAGTGATAAATGGAAAGAAGTTTAACAACATCAGATGCATCTTTTAAGTCTAGTTGTTTCTAAGAAACCTGAATGAGGAAGAATGGGTAAAAGGTGGTGAAGTGACATCATTTTGAATTTGGGCAATATCACAAACAGGTTTAGGAAAGAAAGATCTAGAAATGGTCTCCAAGCATTTTACTTCTTTGGCACTAAAGAACATCCATAAATAAAACCCCTTTCCCACCTGGGAGGTGGAACTAGTTCTATCATTCCCTGAGGCAGCACGTGTTAAGGACAGGTGGAAATAAAGAGTCTGGTCTGGTGGATAAGGAATTATACCCTGGAAAGGAGGAATTTCCTCCCATTGCCATCTGTAACCTTGGTGAATGATCTTTGGAACCTATTTGTCTGAAACTGTTGACAAACAGAAAAGTGGATAATCAGACTTTCTGGAAGACAAAAATTGGTGCCAAGGTGGAAGGGGTGAACAAAGACTCAGACAGTCATTCTGACTTATTGGACTGCCCTTGGTTTTGTAAGTTTCCAGAATTCTTCTTGGAACCCCCTGGCAACAGTGATCAATATGAAAAATATAGTGCAGCTGTGTAAGTTGAACCAGCCACAACAGCAGATGTTTAAATGATCACTGTTGCAGTAGCTGCTCCCTCCCTCCATCCCCCTTGTTTTTTTTTTTTATGTCAAGGTGTGGGCATACATTTTTTGATGTTCCTAGCATTGTCCTTTCAGGGCTCAGCCTCCTTTTCTCCTCTGACAGGAAAACTCTGAATTGTTGTGTGCCCAAACCTGTCAGTTAGCTGAAACATTTGATGTCATGAAGGGCTCGTTTGTACATATCCCATGGGCCTCGCCTACAGGAGGTTTAAGGTATCACACAGTGAAAACTCTAGCTTGTCTGGCTTTCCTTGCAAGTTTACTGAATGGTTTGTTTATGTGTCCTCTTTACACATTGGTTTAGATGCTAGCCAGGATAGTTTGCAGGCACCTTAATCTTTGTGGGCATCAGCTGGGTTTAAAGACCCTGTGTTTCTGAAGTATAGCCAAACTATCTACTTATATATACTGTGCTGATGAGTTCAAGAAAAAGGCCAAAACATGCATGCCAACAGCTGGTGGGATTTGGCTTTATTAACCTAAATGCAACCATAAAGACTTAAAACGTGAAAACTCATGGTCATTCAGAAGCTATGTAGCTGAAACACTTGATGTCCTGAGGGTGTCATTTCATTTATCCCATGCCTCCAGTGCAGGAGGTTTAAGGTATCACACAGTGAAAACACGTTTGTCTGGCTTTTCTTTGTTGTTCTAGCTTGTCTTTTAGTCAGCTCAGCTTGAGCTGGTTGACAGTTTGGGTGCATGAAAAGTACCCTGGAGATTTGGAGGCTATCCTTGGCAGGATATTACCCATATAGTTAAGGCTAATGCAGCAGCGATCATTCGACATCTACTGTTTTGGTAAGTTCAACTTACAGAGCTGAACTTTCTCCCACTGGAAACACTGGCACATTCCAGAAACAGTCTAAAGAGAAACCCCCACAAGGAGAATCTGAGTTCTCCTCTGAGTCTGAATCAGAAATCTAAGGAGAAAACCCTGTATTTGTCGATCTCCTGTCCTGATTCAGAATCTTGAATCTCTTCAGGAAAGGAAGTATTCCTCTTTTTTTTACCAGAGCCTCCCTTAGAAGAAGGAATAATAGCCTGAATTAAACCCTGAGCCAGACCCAGTAAACTACTCCTGTCTAAGAAAATTTGAGGAGGACTGCATACATGCTTAGTTTTCTGCTTCTTTGGACAGGAAAGATGGGGCCAACAGTGTTACTAGTGGCAGAAGCAACTTCCATACAGAGGGATTCGGGGTAAAAGATGAGTTGTGTGAGGTACAACAAATGGCCACAGCAGTGTAACCCACCTGTGGCTGAGGAAAATTGCTAGTCTGCTGCGGTGGCAAAGGCTGTTTGCTTAATTTTTTCTTTCTGTGGCTGGAAGAAGGGGCGACAGTTTGTTCCATGGTCAAGCCAAAATGGTGCCCATTTCCCAGAGAAAGCAAACAGCAAATGCCGGTAAAAATAAAATCTCTTTAAAAAGTCACTTTTTCCCCCCAAGATAAACCCTGCAAAAGTACTTTAAAACAACATGCAAGCCCCAGAAAGTAAAATAAACACGATTCCTCCAATTAAAACACACAGTTACTTAAATTTTAAACTGACATGCACACTCATAGCCTACATAGAGACTGGTGCTTCCACCTTTATCTTTTTTTTTTTGGCACCAACACCATTGTTGATGGGAAGGGACTAACAGATTCTTGAAAAACTCTCAGATTTAACATTTCCAGCAGTTCCTGCCATATGGTTTGCTTGAGTTGCTTAGCCACTCTGCATGGAGCCACTTTGTTGGGTCACTGGGTTCCAGTACCTTCATGTTTTGCAATATGGGTACACAATGGCTTACCAGATACACCCTCAATCTAATGCAGCACTGCTTGAATTTCTTGAACCCAAGCAGGGGACAGCTAGTGTTACAGTACTGCCTCATCCACTGAAGCACTGCTTCAAATCTCACTGAGGATCTACCACAAGATCTTCACTGATTCTTTCTTTGACCCACTGCAGACAACAGGTACTAGAGTCCTTCTATCATGGTAGGGCTTTCAAATATTGACACAATACTGAGTTAGATAATAATAAAGAGTTTAAGCTTTTTCCTACAGGCTTGTAGATCTACCATGAAACTAACATCACACACTTTTCGCATTACCATGGAAAGAAATTCCCATGCTGCCTGTAACTTAGTTTGAACATGAATGAGTACCATTACCTATTATCTAACTATATGCAGATATTTCTTCAAATGTGCAAAATTATTTGCTACACACTAGCATTTTATATCGAAATGTCAGAATTTCAACAAATGGCAGAAGCTGGTTGTGGGGGATAGTAGTACAGCAGGAGTGGGATTTTGCCCTTCCCCGCTACAGATCTTGGAGTTAACATATATAATTAATAGGGTGTATTCAGGGGAGAGGGTGCAAGCTGCTCCCCTGGCAAAAAATGTTTGTTTTTTTTTTCTCACTGTTATGTTTTTCAATCTTTTAAGATCAGTTAATTAAAGATTGGCGTTTTGTGTGTTTTTAAGTTAACATCATATACTCATTCTTGGACCTTCCTGTCCAGTCATGCCAGTTTTTATTGCTGCTATGCCTGACTAGGTATTTTGGGCCTCCCCATTGTGGTCCCTAAGTGCAGTATTGAAATTTAAGATACTGTAACAAAAGTACAGTTGTGTACGCTTACCATAAATGTAGATGTTCGAGTGTATTCACTGTTGCAGTCCTGACTATTGGGATTTCCTGCAGTGAAAGCTCTCAGTTGACCTGACTACCACAGAAGATTCTTTTCAGCTCCCAGGCTGTCGGACACCCTGGCCGACGTCAGTATGTTCGGGTATAAAGGGAGCCAGCCTCCGTCATGATATCAGTATTTTCTTGCCCTCAACTAGGAGGAGCCCTAAGAAGACATTAGGTATCCAATGGATAACCTGACAGAGCAAGGGAGCCTAGGAAGGATCCCTTGGCTGAACTGTAAAAGGACAGAGAGAAGCCTACATAGTAGGCTGAGGGGGGTTGGAAGTAGGGAAAGAAGACAGTGACAGTGAATACACTCGAACAGCTACATTTATGGTAAGTGTACACAACTTTACTATGTTCTTCCTGTTTCACTGTTGCAGTCTTGACTACTGAGAAGACTCCTAAAGCTGAAAAGGAGGGAGGAGGGAGCCTCAGGAGAAGAGAGGATGCTCTGCTGGACAGCAGTGGTAAAGCCTGCTCTAGACTTGGAGAAGGATGCCTAGTGGTAGTGTTTGGTTAAGGTATGCATTGAGGACCAGGTGGCAGCTTCTAAAATCTTCTTGGTGTGGACACCCTTAATGAAGGCAGCAGCGGCTGTTGTTGCCCTTGTGGAGTGTGACCTAATCCCTATTGGAGGTACTTTGCTAAGAGGGCTGTAACAAAAGGAAATGCAATGGGAAATCCATTTTGAAATAATCTTCTTAGAGGCTGGCTTGCCTTCTGAGCCAGGGGCAAAGGTAATGAACAGCTGTTAGTCTTCCTCAGGTTTTAGTCTTGTCCAGATAGTGTGCACGTCCAAGGAATGCATAATTATCTCTGCTTTGTTTTGAGGGTTGGGAAAGAAGGAAGGGAGATGGATGGCCTGGTTCAGAGGTGTCAGTGACCACCTTCGGCATAAAGAAGGGGTTGGTTCTGAGAGAGACCCTATCCCTGAGGAAGATAAGGAAAGGTTCCACTGCCATGAGGGCCTACAACTCAGAAACCCTCCTAGCTGAAGTGGTAGCCAGAAGCAGTGCTGTTTTCAAAGTCAGAAACTTTAGGTCAGCAGGCTCAAAACGGGGCAAGGTCAGCTTCTCAAGCACAAAGTTAAGGTTCCATGGAGGAGTAGGTTTCCTTCTGGGGGGGAGGGGTCTAATGTGAATTACTCCCCTCTAAGAAATTGTCTTAACAGGGGATGGGAGAAGAGAGGAGGGTGAGAAGACACGTATGCAGAGATGGCAGAAGCATGGATTTTAATGGATGAATTGGATAGTCCCTGATTCAGCAGCCCAGTCAGGTATTCCAGGATGTTGGAAATATGTGCTAAATGGGGATCTAGGTGATGATCTTGGCACCAAACAGAGAACTTTTTCTACTTAGCTGAGTAAGGTTTACTAGTGCTAGGCCTTCCAGATTCCTTGAGGATGTCTAGCACCTGTTTACTTAGGGTAGCTCCACTGTTAGGTATTGTGGGATCATCCAAGCTGCAAGGCTGAGGGTCTGCAGGTTGGGAAGGACAACTTTATCCCCCATTCTGGATGAGGAGGTCTACCCTCTGAGGTAGTAACCATGGGGTCTTGCATCCAACAGGTTAGACTTAACATGGAATGGAAGAGTTTGTTCTCAGAGACAAGCATGCCTTCTAATAACAGATCCAGTTGTAGCAGCTCTGCGAGATGCTTTCATGGGATCACAAACACAATGGAGGGAATGTCTGGCTACCTGAGCACTGGAATCACAGAGCTCAGGCAATTCCTTGGAAAGGTTTTTATCTTCAAGGTCAGAAATCTTTTGTTTGAGTTGTTCGAGCATAGTCTGTTGATACTTAATCATATGAAATTGGCAGTTTAGAGCCCTCATGGTAAGACTGGCAGATGTACACACAAACCTGTCAAGAGTCCAGCTCTCTTTATCTGTGGGAAGAGGATTTATGGATAAGCTTGCTCTGGCTCCTTTAGGTCCTGGAGTGATCACTTCTGGGTCAGCAGTAGGATTTTTGTACAGCTATTTATGGGAATTCCGAACTCTGTAAAACCTTTCTGGTTTCTGATGTATGTGGGGCAGGAGGGAGTGAGTCAAGTTTTAAGGAGGATTCCTAGAAGACATCCTAGACTTCCAGAATGGGAGGAATGGCCAGAGTCTTGTGCTCAGGCAAGTCCAGGACTCCCTAACTCTTCTTTGTTTGTGGGTAGTCTTGAACCTCCCACTGAAAATGTCGTCTCATAGCACGGAGGGTCTTTCCAAAGTTGAAATCCTCAGGGGAGAAGCAGAAGGGAGGATTTCTTCAGAGTCAGAGTCCTCAAATGACATATAGGGGGGGTCTAACTCAGACCCAGGTCCCCAAGGTCGATGTCATCCTCAGAAAGAAGGTGATCCTGGTAAATTTCTGGGGGGGGTCCTCTTTTCATTTTCCCAGGGGAAGTAGCCCCTAGAGCTTGCCTTGATCTGACAATGGATATTTGGAGATCATATCCTTGGCTAGTTTGATTAAATCCTGCTGGGACCCTTGTGAGGTGGAGCCAGAAGGCCTAGCTGAAGGCCTTGATGCAGAAGTTTTTCTAGGAGTGGCTAAGGCCTTAGGGAGTCTGATGACCTGATGCCTGTTTCTCATGAGTGTTGAATGGGCATTGGAGCTGGAGTGGGCCAAGGCCCAGTAGTAGAGTCTCTGAGCAGTCTACACTCCTCGGAAGCCAAGGCCTGTAGAGCAGTCCTGAACCTGACCAACGAGCCACTGTCTAGGGCTTGTGCAAAGGTGGAAGGTACTAATAGCATGTCAGACTCTGAAAGGGTCTTGACATAGGCCTGAGTCATCGGTACAGAAAAGGAAGGGGGCTGCATAAGCACCTCACCTTGCTCAAAAATCACAAGCCTGGAGGGAGAAGCAGGTGACAAATGATTGTGGCCTGCAGACCTAAGCTTCTGTTTCTTTCTTGCACTTAAGAAGTTCTGATTCGGAATGACTGATGGACACCACAGACAATGAAAGAACAGACTGCTGGCTAAGGAACTTTGCTAGAAATTCAGCCCTATGCCATATAGTCCTTGTATTAAAACATGCACAGAAACAACAACTAGGGACGTCATGGTCTGGGCCTAAGCAAGCAACACAAAGGGAATGGAAGTCTGTGGATCTGTTTACCACAATGGGGACAGTTACTGACTTAATCTGACATAAGCAAAGGAAAGAAAAAAGTTCCTCAATGGAGTACTTATCTGGTCCGACGACACTTCTCTCTGGTGTGGACTGACTGACACACTTGAATACAGCACTGGACTTTGCAGCAAGAAAAGACTGATATTATGATGCAGGTTGGCTGACTTTATACCTGAACCTACTGACATCGGTCACGGCATCCCCCAGCCTACGAACTGGAAAGAATTTTCTCTGGTATTCTGGCCGGGTGAGGGCTTTCACGGCAGGAAATCCCAATAGTCAGGACTGAAACAGTGAAACATGAAGAACATCTATTATCAGGAATCACATACCCCTCCCAGTAATTACAGATTAAATCAAGGGACTCCCTCACCAATAAAAGGTAAACATTCTGTTGATCCTGGAACACTTCGGTATATGCATAGAGGACATAGAGTAGGTATTTGTTGTACTTTTGCCTGAACTGTTGCATAAATGCTTAGTTTTGCCACTGGAGTTTAAACAGCTGAAGCTTTCCATCAAACCATTTGTTTTCATATGGATGGAAGGGGGATGTTCAACTGCTCTACCTCCCAATACTTCGAGAAACAAGTCAGTAAGTCTGACATAAAGGTAGCCCCTCTGTCACATAGTATCACTCAGTGAAAACTCACCATGCTAAGAATCTCCAACAAAGTATTTGCCATATTTTCTGTCTCTACACAGGACAAAGCCACTGCCTTAGGAGCCTAGTAGCATAGCTTACCACCACAAAGATCTACCCTTCTACCTTTGGTGCTTGGGATATGAAGAGACCCCATAATGCCCACTTTGAAATGGCTTCTTTACAACTGCCAGTGGCTTTACCTTTATCACTTGTCTGTCCATCTTTTTTGGCACACTACCAGGATATTTTTGCAGTACCAGTTTACATCTTTTTCAGTGTCTGGACAATAACATTTCTTTATAAGTCTCCTTTTTATATGCTTTATGCCCAAATGGACTGAAAAAAATGAATGTCATGGGTCTTGACCAGAAATATCCTATATAAGGTCCTTCTGATAACCTGCTGCTGCATCAGTTCACTTCTAGCTCCTCTTCAGAAGTCTACTTTTTTAATAGTAATCCCTTGACCAAGTATACTCATTCTCTACCCTTGAATATCAGAAGACTCCTTTGTCAAATTCCTCGGATTTGCCAAGTGAAGGTTTCGGAGCTGCGCTTGCTTTAAATCTCTGTAATCTTTCCAAATTCTCCTTTTAATGGAAGTCTAGCACTCTTCAACAACTGTGTCTCAGATTCTGACTCGCTGCTATCAAACATTTCTCCCCTGAATTAACATCTTCCCAAGGAATTCCAGTGCATTCTAATATTTGTGGATCTAGTGCAGATTTTTTTTGCTACCACCTAGCTTTTTTTTTTCGGAAGTGACCACCATTACCAACCTCTACTGGAAGGAAGGGCAGTAGATGGGTCTCACCCCTGCCACCTTTCCAGTGTGACTGCTTCTATGACTTGATATATGAAACCACATATACACAAGGTACTGTTCCATCAAAGTTATTTACTTATTGGAACATCTGCTGGGACTATCAAGCAATGTCACCTGCTTGTTTCCATGCCCCCTTCCCAGTCCAAATGCACCCTGGCGTGGGGCAACTGAACAGGTTTCCCCATGGTCCTAAATGAAGAGGACTGCCCATGCAAAAAGTGTTTCATCCAATAACTGCAGAGTTAGCAAAAATTATATCAGATGCAGTATCCATCTTAGCAGTTTCTCTACCCTCTAACAGAATATTTTATTCAGGGTCTTATGATACTATGAAGCAGTTGCAGTTTGCCTCAATACAACCTTCCACTATTGTATTACTACTTTTATTAGCTCACTCATTTGTTTTTTGTTCTGTAGCCTGTAGCCGTGGAAATCTGGACTTCACATGCCCCATATGGTTAAACTCTCAACATTTTACCATATGTGTATGGGTTTCTTCTCATGGTAATGTGAAAAGTGAGTGATGTCAGTTACAAAGTAGACTTGTCAGGCAGAAGATCTGGTCATGTACCTAAACAAGTGTGTTTCTCCTTTTGTCTGTGCAATGCACTTTGATCTCTAAACCGCAACCAACTTCTCTTCATGATCATCTGTGCTCCTGTATACTCCTTCTTATAGATTTTTGTCCTGCTGGCAGGACATGGGTCACCCTTTTGCCCACTTCCTCAGCAGTGTTATACTCTGATCTCATAAACAGATTTTCACACTATTAGGCAAAGTTCAGAACTATCATAATGTCTCTCTGCATTTCAAATGTAGTAAACTGACATCTACTCACCCAGCTATGAAAGTAACAGCTCATGTATGCTATACAGCCTTATCAACAGTAAATGAAACTTCACCAGAATTTTTCTGAATTTCCAAACACCCCCCCCACACACACACACACGCATGCACACACATTCGCACACATACACATACACACACACACACACACACACACACACACACACACACACACACACACACACAAATTCTTTAATTTCTCAGAACTCAGAATGCAGGGGGGGTTACTCTCCAGCAGCATCTTCAGTATTGCCAAGCTTTAAGGTATGCTGCCAACAGCTAGACAAATATAACAGAACAAGACCACACCTTACTGTTTACTCTTAAATAACCCTTCCTTTAAACATTCAAACAGTTGAAATTAGTAGAGTAATCACAGTTCTCAACGGACAGATGCCACACATGTAGGTACATGTAAAATGCATAAACCCTTTAACCAGTAAATGTAACTCTACAGATGAGCATTCAAAGTTGAACAATAAAATACTTGACTTGAAATAAATAACAAAGCATCTATTTTCCAAGTAAAAAGAGGAAAAGACTTGCACATTAAATTTAAAATACGACATTTAAACAGAGAGTAGTCATAATAATAGACTAATATCTAAACTAAAAACTTACGTCATCATCATCATCTCCTTTTGGCTTATCCCGGTTAGGGGTCGCCACAGTGGAACAAAGGTCCGCAGAGTGATCTAAAAATGTATGTGCTTCTGGTTAAAGATACACTGTGCTGATAATGTTTCATCCTTTTAAGTCTAAAATCGAATTTTCAGAGTCCTTACAGGCAGTGTGGAAGAACTCTATCTCCAACATTTATCCTCTAACAAAAAACACACTTCCTGTAGCTTCTGTAGTTGTGTTAACTGTTAGCATTTAAACAAACAGTCAGTTTCTCTAAATAAACAGTCAGTCCCTCTATTTATAATCCCTACCAGTATTTCCTATTATTTAGTTTGAATTTAGAGGATACACTTCTTGATTCCTAAGTTATACACCCAAGGGGAAGGGGAAGATTAAGCAAGCCACTGATCCAGTGAATGAGAAAAAAATGATTTTTGTCTGCAAATTTATTGTTTTGTTTTTTTGTTTTTTTGGGGGGCATGGAAAGTTATGGATCTAGGACTGTCATAACCTGTTAGGGGACTTTGACCTTGTGAATGCTTGTGCAAGCAAATGGTATACAAATCAGTTTTCTGACATTGTTTTCTACATACATATTTCTAGAATTTAAGTGCTAAGGTCATGACGCTATGCTTTTGGGGACTGTTGGTAAATTTCTTACCTCAAAACCACTTTTTTTTAACTGTTATGAGGTTTACTGCCTCTTTCAGGCTCTGCTCTCTTCTCCTCTGTAAGGTTTGTTTCTCAGAAGGACCTATGAAGCAGCCACCATTCTTCTCAGTTATTCCTTCCCCTATATACAAAAAGAAGAAAAGGAACCAAGGAGTCTGAGTGTCAGGTTGGCTCCTTCTTTGCCTTAACCGATGACTGGCGACCCTGCTGTCCCCTGACCTGGTCCTCAGTCCACTCATTATTTTCTCTCAGTTCTTCTGGTACAGTGCTTATAGCCACTACAGATAGGGAGTTAGACACATCCTCTGTGGCTGTAGTGATGTCCAATTTGGGCAAGGGCGAACCACTATTCTCAGTCTTGGGTGAAGGGGCAGGCAAAGCTCTACTGCATAGCCGGGATAAGGCATCTATTCCCAGGGATAGTGTTCGTGTCATAGATCAGCCTACTCTAGGAAGTCCCCAGGAAAAGAAAACAGAAAACTTACAATCCAACTTCTGTGACAATTTCTATGAACACAAAAAACTTGCTGGGATTTGACAGGGAATTAATTTCTGTTCTTAATTTGACTAACTCCACTTGTGGCAGAAAAAGGAAGATATGTGTCTCTTTCTGATTCTGATTTTCAGTCAAAAAGGCAGGAACTGGAGAAAGAATGTTGTGATGAAGCTGAAGAATATGATTCTGAAAAAAAGTTTTTCTTTACATTTCCCTCCAGAAGACCTATTTTTTCAGAGACTAACTAAAACGAAAGAGGCATTTCACTGGGAACAAACTGAAATTATGATTTGTTACAGTTCAACATTCCACAACCTGTTGCTGTCCCTCCTACTTTATCTGCTTTAAGAGATTCTTATGTTTTCCTGACAGCTGGCAATTTAACTGACAGTCTTAACTTCTGCTCCTACAACGTCTAATAGCCTATATTCACAAATATCTAAACCTAAACCTAAAACAAACCCTACAATAATTTCCTTATCTAAAACTGCTTCTATTAGACATATTATTAATGCTAATCTCATTCTCACTGACAAGGATGGGGAAGCTTTTGACAAATAAAAATACACCAACAATATGCAGCTGATAAACATACTCAAACACGAGTAATAGAAATCCTTTGCATGTATTTATTTATAATGAAATTAAGGGCATTACAATGCTTTATATACAAGAACGTCTTCCTAAAAGGACCATTGGATAACTGTTAGCAATTAATTAACTAACTTAAAAAACAGTAACCACATAAAAACTGCAATAAAACTTCAAACAACATACTGGCACCTATCAAATACAAAAAGAAGTACACAATGTAGACTGTTAAAAGATAAAAACATGCTGTTACAAAACTGACACTTATTTTCCCCCTGTTGCTCCCAGTTTTAATAATAATAAAATCATTAAAACTGAAATTAAAACATTATATAACACTTGCCTTAAAATTCAAGTAAGGTTGTATAGAAATATATTCATTTAAACCAGGGTTATAGGAACCTTTTAGTTTAAGTTGCCACTTCATTTCTTTTAAGTCTAATGCCCCTTTCCAATCCCCTCCCCTAGGATTTTTAAAAACTCTTTCCAGTATACCAAACTTGAAGTTAGTGAAATTTGGACATAATTTTGAATGTCTGAAAAGGGCATTTTTCTCATTTTGTCTATTTATATCATAAACATGCTTGTATATGTTCTTCTTCTAAAATACCTTCCAGTCTTACCAACATAAAAACTTGAGCACCCTACACACTTAGTTAGGTATACCACTGCACTGTTTTGACAGTTCCCTTTCATAAAATTAATTCTGGAACCTAACCCATTTTGGAGAATGATACTCTCAGCCTCTAAAATATAAGAACACTGAGGGCATCTACCACATTTTTAAGTACATTGCAAAATTTTTATTCAATTCTGACCATCCCCCTCAAAGCTTTCTTTTAAGTTCCTCCTTGTTTTGTAAGTAAAACTGGGACATTTCCAAAAGCTGGAGTATGTCAGGGAAACCCCTAAAAATATTCCAATCCCTTTTGACTATATCCTTAACATGTCCAGCTTGGGGTCCATATCCAACAATTAAAGCTCTACTGAAATCTTGACCAACCTCCTGTTGGTCATTTGTGGTCATGCCTAAGCCTAATAGAGGCTTATATTTCATCCCCCATTGGGAAAAAAAATATAGTAACAGATTTCCTTAACAATTTGGGGGGATATCCTCAAGCTAAAAACATGTTGGCCATTACATCTAATTCTCTAGAGAGATCCTGGACATGAGAGGTCATTCTGGCCACTCTAATACACTGGCCTTTGATTAAACTTTTCTTTTGACTTAATGGGTGACAACTAGAAAAATCTAAATAATTACTACTAAAAGTGGGCTTCCTATAAATGGTAGAGTTAAACCCATTCTCGGTGTGTGTTATATGCATATCTAAATAATTAATTTTCTCTTTATCATACTTAAAAGTGAATTTCAAAAATTCTGAGGTATTATTCAAATAACTTACAAACTTCTTTATATCTTCCTCTAAACCATTCCATAAAATAAAAATGTCATCCAAAAACCAAACTTATAATTTGATAAATCTGAAAAACCGAGATTGAAAAATCCAAAAGTAAGAAGAGTAATTCACTGCATGTTAGATCTCTTGTCAATGAAATAAACACCCCCACCCACACTGCTTTATACTGTTTAAGGTGAAGCTAAACTAACAATTTAGTATTTCTTACTCTAGCTGTGTAAAATTTGCCTGGAATAAACAAATAAAGCCAATAACAATAAAATTAAATGCCATGGCTCACCTCAAGTAGTCAGAGTTCAAAGACCTGGTCTTTGTATCCATTTTTCATTTTTTTATTGTAGCTGCCCAGTCTTAATTTATCATTTCAAAGCAGAGTAGTCTCCTTACCTCAGCCTACTAGGACATGTTTTTCACTGAGGGACCTCAAACTATATATCCAGCTGTAAATCAAACTAACGCCTCTCCAGACAACCCAGGACTATTAAGAAGTATGAACTATGTTACTCAAAACTGCTGTATATTAACTTTTTAAGTATAAGTGCTTTGAAAACAGTGATATAACCTACAGAGTGTTAAAAATACTAATCTGCACAGTGCATTTAAAGCTAATTAATTCAGTGTTTTGCGTGCACGCTCCTAGTAGACCCCCAACACCTATAATGACAATCTATTCTTATTATACTTTAACAGATATGTGTCTTCTAATACCTATGCCTCTTAAATAAACAACTGAAATTGGCTGAAAACAGAGCTAAAATACAATATAAAAACCAGGACAGAAGTTTCAGCCCGTACTTACTTTTCTTATACTCATTTCAAGCCAAGCTCACTGCAATACTGCCTGCTGCAGTTAACTTAGGCGTATCTTAGTAATAATCTAGCAGCTTGTGTTACTTCCATTAAAGTTATCAGAACTTGTTTTACCTCCTGTCTCACTACAGTTTTACAGATCATTTTCCTGGTACTTATACCACTGTGGGACAACTCACTCTGTTCAGCCCTCATATACACTCAGGCTTCACTCTGCTCTCCTACCCTAGCCCCAATTCCAACACACCTCTACTACATAGAAACGTATACCTCTGTTAACTCTGACTCCTCTACACATCCTCCTATCCTGTGCCTAACTATACTATCCAATCACAAACTGTTCACATTATATCATTCCCACTTAATTCTGTTCTAAATTCTTTCTCAGATCTCACTCTACTTCCCTCTCCATCAAAACCTACCTGTTCTCCACACAATTATGACTGCACATTAATTCACCTCACCATACTAAAAGATTTTTACACCACTAAATATGCTTCTGCCCCCCTGTATCACTTTCTTCATCTTCCTCCTCTAATTTCTAACACCCCCATCAACTGTAATAATAAAAAGTACTCCTCAATCATTACTTCAGCCTCACCACCATCTTCCCATTAGCAACTCAAAAATCTCTTCAAGCTTATTTCCTACAGCTCTATTCCACTGTTGTAACCCCAAAATACTAACAAATGCCATTCCCAATGTCAAGGTAATACTTTCACCCATCTCAATTAAAATTGCCATAATAAACAAACAGTCTTTCAACTCCATCAATACTGTGGTAACATCCACCCCAACTCAGGTCCCAACCAACCCCCAAACCATAGAATACTCCCTGAAAGTTTAAAAACAGTCACTCTAAACCTTACAAGCATATGCAACAAAATCACAGGTTTTCACACTGGATTCCAGATGGACTAATTGACCAACTACCAGTTTACACCCACAGGAATATTACACAACTAACAAAGGAACATAAGCTCAACACTATCTGTAATATCTCTCCAATTTATTCAAAAAGTTTTTCATTGAAGCTGTGAAAGTGGTTAACTTGTCCATCATAAAAAGTCTCCCCATAAATGACACAGTTAAATACTTTAATGCAACATTTGGTCTCTCCAAACACCATTATATTGGGTGACTTCAACTACCCAAACATAGACTGGGAGCATTACTCTAGCTCCAACACCCTAGCCCAAAGGTTCCTAGAATTTATAAACTCAAATGCTATGGAACAAATTGTTACCACTCCCACAAGAGGGGAAAACATACTGGACCTGATCATCACCAACATGGGGACTCTATGCTCCAGACCAGAAGTGTATCCCTCACTGGTAAGATCAGACCATAAATTAATCTCACTGGATGTTCACATCCCGACACCACCCCCTGCCCAGAAAACCACAGTGAAAAACTTCTCTAAAGCAAATTTCACACTCCTCAAAACTGAGGTGGAATCCTTCAAAGCCCCCGGGCCTGTGGAAAATACGGCCCAGACCGCAGAATCCTTTATAAATGCATTCTATGAACACCTTCAGGAATGCATGGATCATGCGATCCCAAATAAAACCAAGACCCAATCCTCCAAAGGCAGACGTCCTGTCTGGTGGACCCCAGCCATAAACAAGCTATACAATAGAAGGAGGAAGCTGCTAAATGATAGAGCAAAATTCCAAAAAGGGAAGGCATCTCTGATCAGTATTAGCAAAAAACTATGGGCACTCATAAAATCATCTAAGGCCAGCTTCGAGAGAAAAATTGCACAGGACACTAAGGATAATCACAAGGCTTTCTTTAGTTATGTTAAGAACCTGGGTGGTAATTCCCAGATATGCTCAGAATTAGTCCAAAATGACAAAAAATACACCGAACCCACAGACATTGCCAACATCCTAGCTGACAGGTTCAGCACAAACTCCCCCCCCACCAAAAGGGCAAATATCTATTCCAGCAGAGTGCTGCCCCCCTGACATCTTGGATGCTCAGGTAAGAGCCGCCCTCTCCAAAGCAAAAAACACAGCATCAATGGGACCAGACGGTGTCCCGGGCTGCGTCCTACATGAACGCCAAGAAGAGCTAAACCCAAACATAAAACAACTGTTCAATCTCAGCCTTACTACAGGATATGTACTCAAAGAGTGGCGTACAGCAACTGTGGTCCCTCTCCACAAAGGTGGTGCTTCAACAGATCCTGGAAACTATCGCCCCATAAGCCTGACTAGCTTGGTCTGCAAAGCTATGGAAAGGATAATCATGGACCTCATAAATAAAGATATTGGGGACCTACAGACACTGGATCCTACCCAGTTCGGCTTTGTTAAGGGCAGATCCTGCCTCTTAAACCTGGTTGATTTCTTTGAAACAGTCACCAAAGCCATTGACAAGGGGAAGGTGGTCCAAACAGCCTACCTGGACCTTGCAAAAGCCTTCAATACAATACCCCACTCGGGCATTATAGATAAGCTCACCAGCTTAAATATAAACCCTTATGTCACTAGATGGGTTGCAAACTGGCTCAAGGACAGAACCCACATGGTTAGAATTGCTGGAGCCATGTCAGACTCCAAACCAGTTACAAGTGGCGTCCCACAAGGCTCAGTCCTGGGACCTCTCTTGTTCAGTATATATTTCTTGGAGGTACAGGCCAACACGGAAGGACTGTGGCTGACCAAGTTTGCAGATGACTGCAAACTGGGCACCATAATCGACTCTCCAGCCGACACAAGCATCCTCCAAAAGGGCCTCATAGAAACAGACAACTGGTGCCAGAGCCATGGCCTCAAGCTAAACGCCAAAAGTGTATAGTCATCCCCTTTGGCAAAAACAAAGTGCCCACAAATTACCACATAGGTGGTAATCCATTAAGTACAGAAGAAGTAATTAGGGACCTGGGGACCCAAATTGATAGCAATCTCTCATTTGACAACCACGTGGCCAAAGTGGTTAGAAAAACATTTTATATAGCCCACCTAATCATGAAAGGATTCACATCTAGATCAGGGGAGGTCATCGTGCCTCTTTACTCATCCCTCATCAGGCCCATAAGTGAGTACAATGCCCCATTGGGATGTACCTTACCAGACACCTGCAGCAACTGGAAAGACCCCAAAAGTACCTCACCAAGAGGATCAAAGGGTTCAAACAGATGCCATATGCTGCCCGGTTAAAGAAACTCCAGCTCTACTCAGTGGCATACCGCCTGTTCAGAGGCGATCTGTGCCTGACGTATAAAGCCATGTCCAACCCAGAATTAATGGACATGCTGCACCTCAGAAAATCCAAATCCTATCAAGCTACACGCTCGAGAGACTTGAACCTCAGCACTGAAATAAATAGGACATGCTGGAGGGACAGATTCATAACCCAGAGGCTCCCTTCACTCTGGAATAAAATCCCAGTCCAGGTTAGGCAGAGTCCCTCATTGACTTTCTTCAAGAGGAATCTTGATGAGTGGATGGGAGATCGTAGGTTTACCCCGAGTATGACTTCTGTGTCACTGTTAGACAGAGGCACAGTATACTAACCTCAAAAAAAGGGCATAGCAAAATTAATTTAAAATGGGTGGCGAAAGCCAAACACATTCTGGCTAGGCTTATAAATGCCCTAGGGCAGATAGCCTAGTATGAACCTATGAACCTATTTATAAATATTCTTAACACATTAGCCTCACAGCGTACAAAAATAATAACAGTACCCCATGGCTCACCAACCAATGCAAACATCTTTTGAAAGACAGAGACAAAGCGTGGATTAATTGGCAAAAGAATTAAAATGCCAGAAATCTGCAACTATTCAAACAGCTACAAAGCCAAGTTAAAAAACAAGTTAATATATATTAATATAGATAAAAAGTCTTATTATACTTGTATACAAGACAGTCTTAAAAACAACCCTACAGAATTCTGGTCTACCATATCCTCTCTCATCAACCCAGGTGCAAAAATGGATACTAGCCCATACCCAGACAATCCCCCTCTTCAAACAGCTACTTCTTTCAATGCATACTTCATAGAATGCATAGTCAACTTAACCAAAAACTCACCTAACACAACCCCTTCCATGCAGCTAACTTCACCCACCTTAGATCCCAGTACATCTCCTTCACAAAACTCACCTAACTGCAACCTCTCCAATGCACATGTAGACAACCACCCACTTTATCTTTCAACCAGTTTCTATAACTCTTATAAAAAAGTTTTTGCATAAACTAAAGCCTTGTTACTCCTCAGCCGACAAGACTTCCCCCGGAATACCTAAATCTAGCAGCAAATGCAACAGAATATCCAATCAGCACTCTTACTAATAGATCAATTACAGAATCCTGTGTCCCTAACTAATGTAAAATGGCACACATTATCCCTTTACATAAAGGAGGTAATTCCGCTGACATTACAAATTGCCGTCCCATAGCCTGAACATAAGTAAACAATCCTAACTTGGTTTGTGATTTAGTGTGGAGTTGACTGGTGAGAGAAGTTTAATTTGAATTTATATTGTATTTGCTACCACTGTTTGTAGGTAGGAAGGGACTGCTTGTTAACATGATTTACTTTGATTCATATTTTGTTGTTTTTACCTTTAATTTCACTGTTGGTTGTTAGGAAGGCATAGGTTTTGGACAGGCAAGCTCTAGCCACCCCCAAGGGGCCTAGACAACTATAAATTTACACAGACTGCGGAGAGGAAAATCCTGAGCATAGCTAAACAATCCTAACTTGGTTTGTGATTTAATGTGGAGTTGACTGGTAAGAGAAATTTTATTTGAATTTATATTGTATTTGTTATCACTGTTTTTCACTGTTTATAGGTAGGAAGGTGTAGGTTGTTTTACCTTTAATTTCACTGTTGGTTGTTAGAAAGGCATAGGTTTTAGACAGGCAAGCTCTAGCCACCCCCCCTAAGGGGCCTAGATAGACAGCTACAAATTTACACAGACTGCAGAGAGGAAAATCCTGAGCATATCTAAACAATCCTTTCTTGGTTTGTGATTTATTTAGCTTTACTGTTAAAAAGAAGTGGGACTGCAAGTGATAGTGAGAGATGTAATGGAATTGCAACTACTGTCTGGCTTGTAGAACTTGTATGGTCTGAACAATTTTACTGTACTTTATTATTTAGTTATATATTGCTGATGTGATTTTTGTCATAGAAGTTGATTTAAGTTCTTTTTGAATTCTGTGGATACTGATTTTGATATTCTTTTTTTTTACAATATTTTATTCATTTGAAGCTGAATATGGATTCCTTAAATGAGTATGCAATTAATGATTTGCTAATGCACAAATATAGTGTAATAAATGCTATGCATATTTAAAGATAACAGTTAATAACACTGGTGATCTGTGTTGGAAGATTTGCTTACCATTGTTAGAAGTAAATCTATCTTAATGATGATGATTGCACTTGGGCAATTGGCATGGCTTGGAGAACTGTTGTTTCATAAACTAATGACTGGACTGATAAACTAAATAATGTTAGGCATCGAACAAATAGAACACATTTAGAAAATGATGCATCTATTTTCTGCAAAGATCATTCAACCTCTATGAAACAAGACGATGCCCCTGACAACTTTGGAATCCTGGATGCAAGTATTCAGCAGTCTGAGGATTCAGTCTGTTTAGAGGGAAACAAAAAAGAAAGGAAGAAGTTCACAACAAATAAGAAAGAAAAATAAACTGATTAATAACTGTAAAGGAAAGATAATACGTAGTAAAAAGGACACTGCCTTATGTAACACACAGGTTACAGGGGATGATGATATTTTTATATCATAAAACCCTCAGTCTACAGAAAAACGCATCATTTTTCCAATGGAGAAGTTAAAAAAAGAGGCAAGGGGCAGGTGAAAAGGAAGAAATCAAAACTGAACTTTGAAGTATTGAAGAACATTACTGTAAGAAAAAAGAAGAGAAAACAGATGTTGACAACATGGTTCAAGCTGAGGACTTACAATACCAGCTGGATGAGAATTTAATACACAATGAAAACAGTGGGATTAATAAGACTAATAGTGATGAAGATCTATCCTTCATAACAATTGATAGAGCAGATATTACTGTATTAGAAGCTGAAGATTCTTCAGAACTGGCCAGCAAAGATATTCTTGTAATTGGAGATTCAATTATTAGAAGAACTGATACTTATATTTGCAGAGATGATAATGAACATCGAATAGTATAATGTTTGCCAGCAGCAATAATAGAAGATGTGAGACAAGCCTTGGAACACCTTAATGTAAGGAAGTATGGATCTGTTTTTATTCATGTTGGTTCAAATGGTGTCACCCACAAGGATTCTCTGACTGTTAGTAGGGAACTGACAACCCTCTTAGATAGTATAGCTTGTACTGGTGTTAGGACGTATTTTTCACAAATCACCTATAGAAAGGATAGTCAGGTCACTGTGAATGAAAAGATTTTTTGGTAAATGTCTACATGGAAAAAATGTCCTGTTTTAAAAAATGGAAATGTGTAGAGCGTCCAAACTTGGTTTTGGGCACATGTGTTCAGACAGGATGGTGTGCATTTGTCAAGATCAGGGGAGAGAATTTTTGCAGTAGATATTTTGCAGTATTTGACAAACACTAGGCATGATTTTTGCCAGGTCGAAATTTTAACCGTTTACAGGTAGCAAAATTTGATGCATCTCTGATGGTTGTTAATAATAATTTTTTTTTTTATTAGAAAATGTGCTACATTCCCACAAGATCGATGTTGTTATTGTCTGTGAAACATGGTTAAAGTACAATGACTGGAAACCAGTTCTGTCAGAGTATAAATGTTTCTACTGTAACAGACATTCTAACAAAAAATCAGGTGGAGCTATGAGACTTGTGATTATTAGATGTTCAGTGATAATACCAATGCTATAGACTGTGTAACTGTGACAATAAAGACAACCCTGGAACATATAATAATCATTGGAGTGTATAGACTGCCAAACCAAGCGTAGATGACCTACAGTAATTCATACATTTCTTGCATGAAATACAGGAGGGAATAATAATATTAGCTGGGGGCTTAAATTTACCAGAAACAGACTGGAATAATATGGATTCAACAATGTTAGTAAGGAAATTATTCACAGCATATATTCAGGAACAACAATTGCTTCAGATTGTAAAAAAAAAACTACCAGGGGATGGAACATACTAGACATTGTTTGTGTTCCCAAAGAAATTACTGTAACTTCAAGTCAAGTTTTACCACCATTGATGTGCAGTGATGGCCACGGAGGTGCAGCGGTTAGCATTGCCGCCTCACAGCAAGAGGTTCTCCGGTTCGATTCTTGGCTGGAGTGCCTTCTGTGTGGAGTCTGAATGTCCTCTCTGTGGTTGCATGGGTTTCCTCTGGGTGCTCCGCTTTCCTCCCACATCCCAAAGACATGCTGTAGGTGGATTGGACACTCTAAATTGGCCCTAGGTGTGAGTGTGTGCATGTGTGTGCCTTCTGTGGAAGGTTGGGTGACGGGCTGGCAACTCGACACTGTAAAACTCCACTGCCAATCATGAGCAGACAGATGATCCGCTGTGGCGACCCCTAACCGGGAAAAGCCGAAAGAAGAAGAAGATGTGCAGTGATCATGGGGTTATAAAGGTTAATTTATTGCTAGACAAGTCTGCCAAACTGAAATCTAAGCCAATGTACTGAAAGTTAATTACAGATTATATGGAAGCAAAACAGTCACTGTGTAAAACTGACAGGAGTGAAGTGTTCAGTGGAAAAACTGCAGATGGAGTGTGGAAAGTTTTGAAAGAGAAATTATTTAGAGTGTAAAAAATTAAAAAAAATGTTTAACATCAGGATCTAGGCATACAACATCAGGGGGATGTATTTACATAAGAACAAGATATCTGATTAAGGTGAGAGACAACAAATATAAGAAATGGAAGACAGGTCAAACTACAACTTTGAAAACTAAAATAAACAACCTGGAAAAACAGATTAAGTATAGTGTGAGCCAAGATCAAGAAAAATCTGAAGAAAATGTATATAAAGATATTGAGCATAATAGGAAACGTTTTTATAGATACATAAGGTGTGGAAGGAGTAAAGACACACAAATTGATAAACTGAATTTATTCTCAGACACAACATATTATAGATATATCAAATAAAAACATGTATAAAAGGCAGATAACTCTTTATTTAACATAAGGTAAGCAATTTCATGGATAGAACCACTTCATCAGAATATTACAAAGTAAAAGTGCTTTCCTTATACACAAAACACTGATCAATAAATGAGGACAACTAGGTATTGATGTACTCTTGATAAGATGGATAGCTGCATGACTTACAAATAGGACATGGCAAGTATCATACAGCAACTGGACAAGTGAAATCCTTGGTTACAGTCAGGGTATCCCATAGGGCTCTGTCCTAGGCAATTACTTGTTTAGATTGTATCTTTCAGACCTAACTTTTTCATCTGAGGTGTTCTACAGTCTATATGCAGATGACCTGAAATTGGGTAAACTGATTACATGTGTTACAGATAAGGCATGACTGCAAAATAACTTGACCATTTGGGCACAGGAGAATAATATGCTGATAAATACATCAAAAACTATAGATTTGGGGGACATAAATTGAAAGCTGAACATTTAATACAGCACACAGTGATTGAAACTGTAGACTCATTTAAGAACCTGGGTATATGGGTAGACTCAGCTATGAGGTTTTCTAATCATGTCAACCAGTTGGTTAATGATAGTTATAGAGCTATAGGTTGTATACAAAGATTTATAAAGTCTAGGAAATCAAAAATAATTAAGTCATTGTGTGTTAGTTACATTAGACCCAAACTTGAGTATGGAATAACAATATGGAAACCCTATAAAAAAACAAGCAATAGTACACTGGAAAGAGTACAGCAGAAATACACCAAGGGCATCCATGCATGTGAAAATGTAAGTTATTATGAAAGACTAAAATATCTGAACTTGTACAGTGTCTCTTACATATATCTAAGAGGAGATATTATTCAGGTATACAGGGCATTTAGAGACAGCTACCTCTGGTAAGAAGTGTACTAATTGGTTCTCTGACAGAGTAGTCGATGCATAGAACAAACTACCTAATTACATTAAAGCAAGTACTAGTTTAGATATTTTTAAGAATAGCCTGGAAACTTATTATGTGAACAAGTGTTTTGGCAAGCAAGAAGGGCATTAAAGCCTGTGCTTGAAATATCTGTATGTATGTATGTATAGCCATCCTGTCTTCTCTCTCCAAAAGCAACAAACTGTAAAAAGGCAAGTCTCCATCTCTGCATGCCTTCCCACTTCCACAGGAGTCCAACAAAGATATCATTGGCCCTCTACTATTCAATATTTTTATCAATAACCTACATTCATCTTCTTATGAAGGCAGCCTGATTCAATATGTAGATGACTATACCATCAACTGCTCTTCAAACACCTTAACTCACCTCCAAGAAATCAGTCAACAAGCTGTCATCTCCATTGAAACCTGGTTTACAAAAGCCCAACTCTTACTCAACCCCAAAGAAAAACCACAGTAAAACACAGACAAAATGTAAAGGAGCAGGAAACCAAGGAACAAATCCACGAAATCAGAACCCACAAAAATAGCGTACCAAAATGTTTTAATATCCGCTTTCGTCTGGTGACTTCTTCAGAATGAATAAAATCAACTAAAACATTGCCGTTAAATACCAAGTTAATTAACTAAACAATGGCAATGAAACAATCATTCAATCAAATAGTAAAATATTCATTTAAAGTGACTTGAATCATTGGAACAAAGAGGAGACTGAAACGTTGTGTTTATCTATGCTTAACATATTATGCTTTAAAAAGCATTTGATATTAACAGCTTCATTTAAGCCTGGTGTTTTGTCAGCTGAAAGTTTTATTTGCCACCACGTCTCTCTTTGTTCAACCAGATTTTTAAAATCACCACCCCTGAGGTCTTGATGAACAACCTCTAACACAGAAAATAAAAATTTTTTAAAATTCTTGCAACTAACAGAGTGTTTAAATAAAGCACTAGTTTCGTTGCAGATCTTAATGTTGTAGAGATGTTCTTTAATGCGGGTTTTGAGGCATCTAGTCGTCATCCCCACATAAAATGCAGGGCATGAACTGCAAACAGCAATATATACAACCCCCTTGGTGTTACAAGTAACAAAACAGGGAACTGGAATAGTGTAATCAAAACCTTCTATAATAATAACAGGCCCCTTGGCTATAAATCTACAAATATTACAATTGTTACAGGCAAACATACCTTTAATTGTGGTTTGCCGTTGATTATACTTGGAAGAATTATATTCTAGGGCCTTTTTAAGATTATGTGTGTTCCTAAAAACAAATTTAGGCTTGTTCCCCACTATTTCAAACAGGTCTGAATTACCATGAATAATCTTTCAGTTTCTCATCAATACATCTTGAATGTGATTACTATCGATACTCATTTCCAATGAACAAACCAGCTTGCTCTGATTGTCAACTCTATTGTTAGCCGTATGTGTTAAATTAATGTTATAATCATCCAATAATGCCCAATAGTGGGATTTCCTTTTGTTTTGTATTTCTTCAATGATAGAATTTAATAATGATGGCGGATACCCTCTTTGAAGGAACATATTCTTAATAAACTCAAATTCGGTCAATAAATCAGAATCTTTAGTTGTCATCCTGCATGCTCGAATGAACTGCCCTTTGGGTATGTTACGAATAACATGTCTCGGATGAGCACTAGTGAAATGTACGTAGCTGTTAGTGAAAGTTTCCTTTCGGAATATCTTACTGTGAAACTTCTTCTCAACAATATCCCACCAGAATTGAACATCTAAAAAGTTAATGAACTCCCCAGAACAACCAATAGTAAACTGTAAGAAGCCTCCCGTTTTATTTAATTCATTGAGAAATCTCTCAACAACAGTATCATCACCTTCGACTATAAACAGTAGGTCATCTACGAAACGGCAATAGAACAAGATGTGAAATACATTTTTAATCTTGTTCAAAATGGTGTCCTCCCACCAGGACATAACCAGATTGGCATAGGCCGGTGCAGCAGATGACCCCATGGTCACTCCTCTTTTTTGTCTATAAAAAGTTCTCCCAAAAAGAAAGAAGTTGTTTTGTAACAAAATGTCAATAAATCTACAAATTGTAGAGATTTGACCTGCTTTAAAACTGTCATTTTTACTAAGAATACTACGAATGGCTTCCACCCCATCTTCGTGGGGAATGCATGTAAACAAAGATATTACATCTAATGTGAAAATAATATGTCTATCTGGATCGTAAATCTTGGTATCGGAAAAATCTTTTAATTTTTTCAAAAAATGCCAAGAATCTTGAGTAAAAGAATCATATTGAGACACTAGAGGGCTTAATGTGGTGTCTATAATAAGCGCTATCCCTTCGGTGACTGAATGTGGTGATGACACTATTGGTCGAAAAGGTGGGTCCAAATAATTTTTATGTGTCTTAGGAATTCCAAACAAAACACCAATTCTAGGTTTGTCAATCATACAAAACTCATAAACGTCTAAATTAATTTCATCAGACATTAAAGCGTCGTACAAATATGAGTATATCATTCTTTCCCTTTTCCTTATATCATATAACGTGATGACTTCATATTCATCTTCGTTTTCCAATAAATTCAACATTTTCATATTGTAGGATTCCTGAGACATGATTACAATGTTACCACCTTTATCACTTCTCATAAATCTTAAAGTTTTATTCAAATTACAAAGTCTGTTGAAGGCTTTCCTTTCATCTATACTCAAATTATGTACCTGTCTATCCAATTTACTTAAAGTACTGTGTATGTCCTGTAAACATGCTTCTTCATAAACTTTTAAAGTATGTACCAAAGGGGGATTGAAACTAGAAGGTTTGAATAATTTTTTGCTAGGACATGAAATGTCATGTAAAATATAGGACAAATTAAGTCTCCTAGTAAATTTCTTAATATCAACAACTGTCTTACAGAAGTCAGCTTTTTTAGTAGGGACAAAATTAAGACCCAAATGTAAAACATGCAATTCATGTGGCCCTAACTCAACATCAGTCAAATTAATGATATCAAAGTCCACTTGTTCGTTGTTTAGTTCTCCTCCCCTGAAGAGTTTGAATTCATGAATGTCCGACTCCTGGTGAATACTGTTTTCTTTACCACCGTACTTTTCTTTCCTAAAAAAGATTTGTTGCCTAGACCTGCTGAATTTCCTTCATTCGAAGGATTAACAATGGTCTGATTATTAGCGACAACATTATCTGATTCTAAGTCAGATTCTGAGCTACCAGCAAAAATAATGTTATCATTATGTCTTAAAGGGCAATTAGAGCCAACAGATGATTCCTGGCCAGCTACAGTCACTGTCTTAAAGCTGCCTGCTGGAACATTAGTACTGACGGCAGCAATAAGCTTTCCGGCGTTGTTAGTAGTAGCCTGATTAGATGGCCTCATGAAAGGTCTATTAGCAGTCATGTTCTTGTTACCAATAAACCCTTTGTTGTCCCTATTATTCGGAATAAAAAAGGTGTACGCCGTGTTGTTTTCATAAGCTGTGATGTCCCGTTGCAGTTTAACCAACTTCCTGTTGGTAACTTCAACGGAATGTCTTTCGACTTCATTAAACAACGGAGTAAAAAAATCTTCACTATTAATACTTGAAAGTTCATACTCTAGCCGGTTGATTTCTTTGTTTAAATCCGACATTTTTAAGGAATTATTTTCAATTAATAATTTCAGGAATGACATACCTGCATCGTTAAAAAATGTTACAAGATTGTCAAACATGGCATCCCCAGGTTGTACGCCATTAGGGCATTTAAAAAATCTTAAGCCCTTTGGCATAACCTTCAGTTCCACACATCTTTCAAAGTAATAATTTTCAATAGATAATGAGCGAAATCTCTTGACCAACCTGGTTAATATATCACGCTTCCTTGTTGCTTCCCCTTCACAATGAAAGTCTTGACTGGCAAACTTCGCGAATGGGTTGCTGAAAGGTTCCAAAAGTGCTTTAACTTCAGACTTGTTAGATTTTTTAGCACAATGATGGTGTAACTGCGGATTTAAAGGAAAAAGATTTTCAGTTACTTTCCGCTTCGTCGATTCACTGTTAGACTCCACCTCAACAACTGTATCCAATTCCTTAAAGGGGCCATGTGGGCTGGAAATATCCACCATGTCTCTATGGGGTGCATCCGCTTTGATAATTAAATATTTTAGCGATTTCTGAATATCCACGAGGGTAGAGACAAGTAATGTATTAATGTCTTTGTTAATTTCCCCATCAGGAATGGGGTATGTGCTGAGATTTAACAGCACCTCGTCGGTTTCCTCCGCCATGGTGAAAAAGGTAGACCACAAAGAAAAACCACAGTAAAACACAGACAAAATGTAAAGGAGCAGGAAACCAAGGAACAAATCCACGAAATCAGAACCCACAAAAATAGCGTACCAAAATGTTTTAATATCCGCTTTCGTCTGGTGACTTCTTCAGAATGAATAAAATCAACTAAAACATTGCCGTTAAATACCAAGTTAATTAACTAAACAATGGCAATGAAACAATCATTCAATCAAATAGTAAAATATTCATTTAAAGTGACTTGAATCATTGGAACAAAGAGGAGACTGAGACGTTGTGTTTATCTATGCTTAACATATTATGCTTTAAAAAGCATTTGATATTAACAGCTTCATTTAAGCCTGGTGTTTTGTCAGCTGAAAGTTTTATTTGCCACCACGTCTCTCTTTGTTCAACCAGATTTTTAAAATCACCACCCCTGAGGTCTTGATGAACAACCTCTAACACAGAAAATAAAATTTTTTTAAAATTCTTGCAACTAACAGAGTGTTTAAATAAAGCACTAGTTTCGTTGCAGATCTTAATGTTGTAGAGATGTTCTTTAATGCGGGTTTTGAGGCATCTAGTCGTCATCCCCACATAAAATGCAGGGCATGAACTAGGAACACACATAATCTTAAAAAGGCCCTAGAATATAATTCTTCCAAGTATAATCAACGGCAAACCACAATTAAAGGTATGTTTGCCTGTAACAATTGTAATATTTGTAGATTTATAGCCAAGGGGCCTGTTATTATTATAGAAGGTTTTGATTACACTATTCCAGTTCCCTGTTTTGTTACTTGTAACACCAAGGGGGTTGTATATATTGCTCTTTGCAGTTCATGCCCTGCTGTTGGATAGATTAGACAGGAAAACAAGAAGAATGCTTCATGCTCACCAAATGATTTATAAAAATCAGTGCATACCAAGATTATATATTCCCCATTCCGAAGGAGGGATGGGACTCCTTGAAATTGATTACATGTACAGATCTGCAATCGTTGGACTACACACATATCTGCTGACCTCGCATGACCCAAATATAGTGAAAGTTTTGAAACTTAAGGAGAATAAATCTAAGATGACTTCTCTGCTTAGTCTAGCAAAAGCATATCAGCATCAAGCAGGAATGGAAATCAAAGCAGAAGTAGATAAAAAATCAGGCAGCAACTGAATGTGCCAAAAAACAAAAGAAAGAATATAAGGTGAAGGACCAGAAGAGAAGGCAAGAAGAGGAAAATGTATAAATATAGTTGCAAATATAGAAAACTTCTGGAAGAACCTCATGTTGATCAGGATCGAATGCAGGAATGGTTAAGGAGAGGCAAATTCAAACCAAGAGATGAATGGTTAATACATGTTGGTTTACAAAGTCCATTGACCATGTGGGAGAAACAGACAAATGTAGGTTTTGTAAAACAGAATTGGAAACAAGTTGCATACCTCATTGCTGGTTGTAACATACTAATGGCAGAAGGACTGTATACTGAAAGGCGTAATAATGTGGCAAGACTGTTGCACTGGGGATTGTACAAACATTGTGGCATTGAAGTGGCTGAAAAATACTGGAAACATGAGCCACAAAGCATCATAGAAAATGATGAAGTCTGCATCACTTGGGATCACCCATTACCAACAGTTCAAAAGATAGATGCTAGAAAACCAGATATAGTGGTCCATGAAAAGAAGACAAAAGTATCACTGATCATTGAAATCGCCACATCCAGTGGCTACAGTGTCTTGTGTGCAGAGAGACACAAACTCGGTCATCAAAATATCAGGATTTGCAGGCAAAAATTACAGCAATGTGGAAGAAAGATACCCAGACAGTTCCAATAGTCGAAGGAATAATGGGTCTTATAAAAAACAATCTACAATCATATTTAGATACATTACCAATACATGCAACCCCATAAAAATTGCAGAAGGAGACAGTACTGGGCACATTGTGGGTGCTGCAAAGAACTCATCTGGCTGACATCAAAGACTGAATCAATACTAATTTCATGAACTTTAATTGTACTTTGACGTAGGAATGAGGTCCATTCCTGTCATGGTATTAGAAACCCAAAAGTCTTAAAGAAACTAAAAGGGACAGACCTTTCCAGTACCTCTTTCTCTTTCTTCCCTACTCACCTAAGCTACCTGAAGACACCCTACCCTTTATGCTTCTTATAATCTTATTTTCTCTCCATCTTTATTTGCTTCTATAACCCTAACAGGAACACCTTCTCTCATATTGAGACATCACTCAATACCCCCCCTCCACCCCCACTGTCTCTAATCATGTAATCTCTAATATCCCTTTTAAATATCTTATTAGAATTGCTTCAGGTCTCATTTATAGCATGCTATACAAAAACAAACATTTGTCTGAGTACAGCCACAAAAATTACTCTACCCAAAACCTATCTTCTGTCCTCCCTACTCTATGAAGCCCCAATTCTAACCAATTTGCAATCATCCATAAAAAGAAGCTTGAAATCTGCTACAACAAAATTACCAAACTTGCTACTAATTCAAACTCCTTTACAAATCACTGTAAAGCTTTGCATACCCTTAACTGTCTGGAAATCCCCCTCCAACTCTCCTACATTCAACTTATAATAATACATAAAATCAGACACACACCATCAACATATATTTTCCTAAAAGAACTCTCAGATCAGAAAACAAACAACATACACCAAATAAATCCCCCGTACAAAGTTTGTACTCATACTCAGTAGCAAAAAAAAATAAATAAATAAAATAAAAATAGAACTCCCTATCTCTAATCACCAGAACTATTTCAAACCTACCCACCTTTAAATGTTCCCTAAAAGAATACTTTACAAAACCATGGATCCTTTCCAGCTCCAGTTCTGGCAGAATCATTATAATTCACTCACCCCCCTTCAACCTATAGCACACCTTACAACCCTCTCCAACCTCCTACTCTACTCCTTTCTTTTTTTTTCTCACTATGTTGCCATATCCACTTTCTCTCTGCAGACCTTAAATAAAGTCATAATGGAGAACTGTAAAAACGGGAATAATCTAAATATGGCATGAATTGACTACAAAAAAGCATCTGATAGTATCCCACATTTATGGATAAAAAGAGTGCTTAAAAAGGTATAAAATACACCCTACACTCATTGACTATATTACAGTGACCATGAAACAGTGGCAGACCACTTTGCAATTAAGCCATGATAAAGGACAAGCTATTATCCCAGAGAAGAAAATTCACAGGGGGATACTGCAGGGTGACTCTGTCACCACTGCTTTTGTCTCTTGCCCTTAACAAATTAAGCTGTCTACTTAACAGCTTAGGCTATGACTATAATTTGGCTCCTAGAAAACAACAAAGTGTAAAGACTTCTCATCTTCTCTTTGCCGATGATTTAAAACTGTACAGCTCATCAGATGAAGAACTGAAAGCACAACTGTAAGTTTCAAAACTTTTTCAGATGATATAAGAATGTCATTTGGCCTTGATATATGTGCAAAACCAACCATTAAAGCAGGAAAACTGCAGCACCACAAAAACATCAGTTTGGGACAAGAATGTGATATAAAAGAACTTTAGCAAGAGGGATTGCATAAATATTTGGGAACTGATGAAGGATCAACAATAAACCATGAACAAATACAAATAAAACTTAGTAAGGAATACTTTAGAAAAATTAAATTAATCCTGACAACAGCGTTGACATCTAGGAACAAAATTCAAGCTATAAACCAATTTGCTCTTCCTGTCCTAAACTTACAGTTTTGGAGTGAATGACTGTCCCCAAACATGTTGGATAGATTAGACAGGAAAACAAGAAGAATGCTTCATGCTCACCAAATGATTTATAAAAATCAGTGCATACCAAGATTATATATTCCCCATTCCGAAGGAGGGATGGGACTCCTTGAAATTGATTACATGTACAGATCTGCAATCGTTGGACTACACACATATCTGCTGACCTCGCATGACCCAAATGTAGTGAAAGTTTTGAAACTTAAGGAGAATAAATCTAAGATGACTTCTCTGCTTAGTCTAGCAAAAGCATATCAGCATCAAGCAGGAATGGAAATCAAAGCAGAAGTAGATAAAAAATCAGGCAGCAACTGAATGTGCCAAAAAACAAAAGAAAGAATATAAGGTGAAGGACCAGAAGAGAAGGCAAGAAGAGGAAAATGTATAAATATAGTTGCAAATATAGAAAACTTCTGGAAGAACCTCATGTTGATCAGGATCGAATGCAGGAATGGTTAAGGAGAGGCAAATTCAAACCAAGAGATGAATGGTTAATACATGTTGGTTTACAAAGTCCATTGACCATGTGGGAGAAACAGACAAATGTAGGTTTTGTAAAACAGAATTGGAAACAAGTTGCATACCTCATTGCTGGTTGTGACATACTAATGGCAGAAGGACTGTATACTGAAAGGCGTAATAATGTGGCAAGACTGTTGCACTGGGGATTGTACAAACATTGTGGCATTGAAGTGGCTGAAAAATACTGGAAACATGAGCCACAAAGCATCATAGAAAATGATGAAGTCTGCATCACTTGGGATCACCCATTACCAACAGTTCAAAAGATAGATGCTAGAAAACCAGATATAGTGGTCCATGAAAAGAAGACAAAAGTATCACTGATCATTGAAATCGCCACATCCAGTGGCTACAGTGTCTTGTGTGCAGAGAGACACAAACTCGGTCATCAAAATATCAGGATTTGCAGGCAAAAATTACAGCAATGTGGAAGAAAGATATCCAGACAGTTCCAATAGTCGAAGGAATAATGAGTCTTATAAAAAACAATCTACAATCATATTTAGATACATTACCAATACATGCAACCCCATAAAAATTGCAGAAGGAGACAGTACTGGGCACATTGTGGGTGCTGCAAAGAACTCATCTGGCTGACATCAAAGACTGAATCAATACTAATTTCATGAACTTTAATTGTACTTTGACGTAGGAATGAGGTCCATTCCTGTCATGGTATTAGAAACCCAAAAGTCTTAAAGAAACTAAAAGGGACAGACCTTTCCAGTACCTCTTTCTCTTTCTTCCCTACTCACCTAAGCTACCTGAAGACACCCTACCCTTTATGCTTCTTATAATCTTATTTTCTCTCCATCTTTATTCCCTTCTATAACCCTAACAGGAACACCTTCTCTCATATTGAGACATCACTCAATCCCCCCCTCCACCCCCACTGTCTCTAATCATGTAATCTCTAATATCCCTTTTAAATATCTTATTAGAATTGCTTCAGGTCTCATTTATATCATACTAACATATGTAACAAATAATATGACTAATGAGTTTTTCCTCACATATTTCTCCAACTCATGTTATTCTTTTTCATTGCACTCTACTATGAAATATATGTTCTATGCTTTTCTCATTACAACACTTTTTTTTCACTCCTATGTTTTGCAATGTTACATGATATTTTGAAATTTAAAATATCTGTAACTGTTTTTGATATATTGTGATTGGGGAGCTTTTCTCCCTATGTCTCTGCTGAAAATGGGTACTTTTTGGCCTAGTCAGACCTTCCTGGCAAGCAAATGTCAAATACATAATAAATAAATAAACAATTCAAGAGTTAATAAAATCCAACAAAGTCAAGTTTCAGACTAAAACAGCTACCTAATCCAAACACAATCACAAGGCACTTTTTAGTTATGTTCGTAATCTCAACAGCACAATGCAGAAATGTGATTAGTTGATTGTGAATGAAGTTGCCTATACTGAGGCTGCAGATATAGTGAACATACTGGCAGATAAATTTAGTTCAAACTTTGCCCCGCTTTCCTCTCCATCTTTCTCTCATGATATACCTGAAACTCCAGCTATCACACTACACCAAGTCCTAAAAGTGCTATCTAAAGCTAAAAATACTGCATCAATGAGTTCTGACAGTATGCCTGGATGCATCTTAAATAGCATGAAGCACGACAGTCACACTCCTAACAACACTGTTCAGTCTCAGCCTCCACACAGGCTTTGTACCAAACGAATGGAGAACAGCTACAGTCATCCTCCTGTATAACAGAAGACCTTCCACAGACCCAGGAAATTTCAGATCCATAGGTCTGACCAGCCTCATATGCAAATCCACAGAAAGATTTATCATGGAATTACTCATTCAGGACATAGGTAACCTCCAAACACAGATCTCAGTTTTGATTCTTTGTGGCTAAAATCAACATGGTATTTTTTTTTTTTTTTAAAAGGTCAAAGAAGAAATAAAATGGAAGACATAATATATGGCCAGAATGCCACCACATTCTCCCATTTCTTTTGACAGTTTAAAAAGTCAAGTTAATAAGTTAATAATAAACCCCCATAAATTGCCACCCAACAATTTCCCAGATCATAGAGAATAGAGATGAATCATTACAAAGACAAAGAGAGAGAGACCCACAGTCAGACCAGTCCTCCCGTCCTGGTTCTTTCGGTCTTGTGTCCTTTCTTTCAGTCAAAGCCAAAGCCAAAACCAAAGGGCTCTGATAATTGTTTGCAAGTTGCTGCAAACTGCAAGCTAGATTCATCTCCCAGATCCATTGATGATCCTGCAGAAAAAGGTTTGTCCTAAATATATATAGCGATCTAAACCTCATCTGCTCACAACAAACAACAGGGGGAGGACAGGTACATCTCACAGAGGAGACTGCTGACTGCTGAATTCATTCCTCACAAAAAAAAAAAAAAAAATCCATCCCATATTCAGCTCAACTTAGATTAGATCTATGGAAAAAGAAAATGTAGGACTGTCAGGACTGTCCCCTGTGCTACTAATGGACAGAGCCAGCTCCTAAATATTTTATCCCATGCATGGGTCCCCTCTAATTATCTATGATATGATCCCAGTTATTCTCATTATGGGTAATACATAATTATCAACCATGGAATGGGTAAGGCCAATCTATAACCAAACAGGATAGATAATTTTGAACACATAAAGGAAAATTGGCTAGGCTGAAAATGGTTTGCAAGGGCAGCTAACCTAGTACTTACCTATGAACCTATTTGAACCAGCGCATCAGGCTGATTTGAGGTTCTTAACATGGATTTTATTCCTTACTACTCTGATGTTGACAAAAAAGTTATGTGAGTTACAAGCTCTTATGGTGAGTTAACCCAACCTCATTTACCACAACAACAGGGTTGCTTCGAGAGCACATTCTTCAGAGCTTACCTTGAGTGACTCTGTTAATTTCTCTGTCTTCTTTCCAGAACTTGAAAACATGGGAGAAAGAATCCTCCATACTCTGGATATCCACAGGCAGCTCAGAAAATACCTGAATTTAACTCATTCCTTCAGGGAAGCTATTCAGCAGTTAGCCTCCTACAAAGCTAAGAGAAAATGATAACCACTGTCCATGCAGACAATTAAAAATTGGTTGTCTCATGCCCTAACTTTTGTTATTCTTCATAACACAACATTTCTAGGCAGGGTTAGGACCCATTCTACAAGAATTTTGGCTTCTTCTGTGGCTTTTTAGAAAGGGGTGGACTCAAAGTACTCTAGAGACAGCAACCTGGTCCTTTGTGCATACTTTCACCAAGCATTACAAACTGGATTCCTTTTCCAGGTCCAAAACAGGCTTTGCTAGGATCATTCCCAGTGGCCCTTGGATTCTTAATCTACTTCCTCCTCCTTATATTTTATTAATCTATGGTATTCCATCGTAATAGCACAGTAATCTATATAGTTATTTATTTACTTTATTTATTTTACATTTGTTGACCGGGATAGTTCGACTGGATGCATGTCCATTTTCAGCGGAGGCCCAGGGAGAAAAGCTCCAAGGTAAACAGAAATATTAAAAACATTTTAGAAGTATAATTTTGACAAAATGTACATAAGCAAACAATAACAAATATGTTACACAGGTTAGAGTTAAACCCTGGTGAAAGCCAGGGGTAAATTAAACAGTAGCTGATTAATAGATTTTACACAATCTAGAAGAGAGTTAGCCAGGCTTGATACAATGACATAGCCAGTTTAGTGCCTGATGTTGTTTGAGTCTAGTTTTAAACTAACCTAGGGAGGAGAGTAAAGTAATGTCAACTGGAAGTGAGTTCCAGGATCTGCATACAGAGTTTGCAAAGAGAAAGTCACCAGCTGCACTGTTAATTTTGGTTATCTAAATTAGTAGTCTGTTAGAGGATTTAAGCAGTTGCGGATTGTGATGGTGGTGATAAGATTTTTAAGTGCAGGCGTATCATCCGGATAATAAAGGATTTTATAAGCCATGATCAGTTGGTTATACTGAATTAGACTGGGTAGTTCAAGCCACCCAAGCTGGTTAAGATTGATGCAATGATGTGTCCTAAAAGGCAGCCCAGTGGAAAACCTGGCAATGTGGTTATAGCAGGTTGAGAGTTTAAGTACAGTCTTATTTATATTAGAGAGTATAGGGGATGTGTACAGAAGTGGTGAGAGAAGGTGAGAGCAAGCTATGGCAATTTTAGCTGGAGGGATTAGGAAGGCTTTTATTCTGTAAAGTGACCCTAGTTTTTTATTGATGGTTTTGATCGATTGGTTTACATGTAGGTCAAATTTTAGATTGTTATCTATAATGACACCTAGTAGTTTTGTACAGGGGTCAGGAGAGATTAATGTGCCATCACTTGCATTTATGGTAAAGGTAAAAGCAGGAGACCTTTGTGTTGGTGAGAATAACAGCATTTTAGTTTTTTTGGGATTTAGTATCAGACTGAAAGCCAGTTTTCTAAAGTGTTAAAGGTGGACTGGGTAGCAGACCATAAGTGTGTTGGAGCAGATCAGGGTGGAGTCATCAGCGTATTGGATACAGCTGACTTTTGGGATGACAGTATACAGTTCATTAATGAAAATGAAAAACAGCAGGGGCCCTAGTATACAGCCTTATGGTACTCCAAGGGTGTTAGGTGGTAGGTTAGAGAGTTTGTTCAAAGAACAGCCTGCTGCCTCCCATTCAGGTAGGATGTAAACCACTGAAGGGCCTTAGTATCTAGACAGAATGTTTGCAGGGTGAGTATTAGAAGTTGGTGGTCAACCATGTCGAATGCCTTGGAAAGATCCAAGAAGAGGGCAGAGGATATGTGATTGTTGTTGCAATTATAGTTTATGGTTTTAGTGAAAGTTAGTAGGGCTGAAGTAGTGCTATGGTGTGGACGGAAGCCGTGTTGAGTATCTGCCATGAGGTGATTCTGGATTAGGTAGTGCATGAGTTGTCTGTGAATACATTTTTCCATAATCTTTGCAAATGGAGACAGTATGGCTATTGGTCTATAATTGGAGAATTCAGAAGAGCTGCCTCCTTTATGAAGTGGGATTACATAGGATATTTTCCAGATGGTGGGAATTCTAGCTTCTGTTATGGTTCAATTAATTAGTATTTATACTGGATAGGCAACAGCATCAGCTGATTTTTGAAGGTACTCTTCGGGGAGTTGATCAGCAGAGAGTGTGGTGGGTTTTAATTTTTGGGTCAAGGTACGGATAAGTGACGTGGCCACTGGTTGCAAGCTGAATGGGAGTAGGTTTCTAGGGGTGGTACTTTCAGAACCAGGGGAGCTAGGAGGTAGTTGGCTTGCTAGGGCTTGAATTGTTTCAGTAAAGAATTGGTTAAAACTATCTGAAACATCCTCTGGGGGGTTTACCAATAGTAGCAGCTGGGATGGGGGTAGAAGTTTGTCCAGGATGAAGTAGATTATTCAATCTTGCCCAAAACTTCTTAGGGTTGTTTTGAGTTACTGTCTGTAAGCTGCAGTAGTATTGTTTTTTGTCTTGTAAAATGGATTTTTTGGTTTCATTCCTAGATTGCCTATATTTAATTTGATCTTGGGGGTCTTTAGTAGAACACCATAAAGCCCATAATTTGTATCTATGGGTAATTTTGAGTCTAGACTCAAGCTGTTCCACATTGAACAGAGCTCCGCTTTTTGATTGGCTTGTATACTGGTATATGAGCTAATCAAAGAAAAAAAAAAAACAAGCGGAGGATGGACTCCAAAATAGGGATGTCTGTTTTTTGAAAATTCTGTGATTTGTCTGGGTTTTAAAACCCAGACAAATCGCAGAAATTTCAAACACCGCCTGGACAGGAGCCCAAAAAAGAGGACATGTCCGGGGAAACCCGGACCTATGGTAACCTTACACAAACATGAGTTCACATATATACCAAAATGTTACAAGAAGCACATGTTTCAAAAAATTATGTGCATAGCTTTTCTGCAGCTCCCTGTTGAACTACGTACCAACTTCCATCCTTCATTGAAGGATGCACCTTTCACAGTTTGTTCCATTATCCAGCCTTCAGGAAGTAGGCAGGACACCAAATGTTGAACCCTCCCTCAGACTGCCTTCCACCCTCCATCCTTACCAATGGCAGTATAGACATGCATCCTGCTTTTACATCAAAAGATTAGTATTTTCTTTTTTTTTTTTGGTAGTGGTGGTGGGGAGCTTGCAGTCTTTCTCCTTTCTGACCATGCTGCTACTTTTTCTGTTTACTAACTTTAATTAATGCATGGCTCTGCTCCATTTATGTAAAACAAAGATTGCACTGTACTTTTTCTGCTTCTTACTTTCAAAAGTTTATTAAAATACATACACATATAGACAAATCCCTCTCTCTCTCTATAATTTGACAAAACGTTTTTTAATACCAAAAAATAAATGTTATGAGTGTGGGAAAAGTTCTCTGAGATACAGCTTCTACAAGTATTTCAAATACATTTTTTGTATAGATTCCAGGTCTTAGGTGCTTTTAACACACTCATATTTAGCTAGTTACATATTACTCTGTTTAGTCTTAGCAGCTGGGATAAGAAGCCAGATGTCATTTCAATTTAATAAAATGCATTTCTCCTGTTCTCTTTGTCTCTGTGAATGAAATTACCTATAGACCAAACATGGAACTCTCTTAAAGTTGTTGTTGTGTCTTTCGGCTTTTCCCTGTTAGGGGTCGCCACAACGGAACTCCGGTCCGCTAATGATTGGCAGTAGATTTTTACGTGCCGAGTTGCCAGCTCTGATGCACAACCTTCAACGAAGGTACGCCCATTCACGCATGTCTCCACGCAGAAGACGCTCTAGCTGAGAATCTAACCGGACAGTGTCTTACTGTGAAGCGACAATGCTACCGCAGCACCACCACCGCTCTTAAAGTAAATGTACTAATTCCATTTCACTTCTGAAAGACTGGGAAAAACTTTTCAAGGCAATCCAATTTAAATTAATAGGTGAAAACAAAAGTCCACATTTTACCTCAATGTCTTAGGTCATTTACATTTTAAGCCAACATCTACAACTCCCTTCAGTTGCTTTTGCAATTAAGCAATCGGTATACAAGGGGGTGCTGAAAAGTTCTAAGCCCCCCAGAAGGGAATGACATGGAGTCATGAAATGTTCAAGTTATTCAACATATTCTCCCCAAAGTTCAATGCACTTGGCACATCATGTCTGACGTTTCTATAGCCCTGCCAAAAAAAAGTCTGAAGTCTAGTCAGTGAAATACTGCTCTGCTGCTGCAATCACCTATGAATCACTTGAAAACTGCTGCCCTTTCAAACTCTTTCTAAGGTTTGGAAACAGGAAATAGTGAGATGTAGCAAGATCTGGTGAGTAGGTTGGATAGTCTATGCACTCAAAAAAGAAGTTATGTACTCACCATAACGTTCCATGTGAGTTGTTCATCTCATCTTCATTCTCACTGATGGGTTCGGAGCCGATCCTTGGCTCCAACTCAGCCAAAATGCATAAGCTCGAGGTTTTCAACAAGCTCGTGGCCTACTCCCTATTCCATGATGCACTGGTGCTTCCCTCAGATCTTATTTGCTGCCAACTAATGTAAGGATAACATATAACAATTTGTAATAGTAATATCAAGAATAAACCAGACAAAGAGCAACACCGCCATGAGTTGCCCAACTTCTCGGTCCCCAAGAAAAAACTGGAAGGGGGTTAGGAGGGTGGGATGTAAAAATGAAGGTGAGATGAACAACTCACATGGAACGTTATGGTGAGTACATAACTTCTTTATGTGAAGTTGTTCAATCTCACCTTCATTCTTACTGATGGGTTAGCGTCCCAAGCACCATCTTTCTTGGGTGGCTCACAGGAGTATATTCCTCAGGATACTGGAACCAAAGGAGGCCCTGTCCCTGGAGGCCCTATCCACCTTGTAATGAGTGATGAAGGTATGAGGCCTAGACCACATGGCTGCTGCACAAATGGAATCTATTGGTAACATGGCCAGATGTGGAGACTAGTTGAATGGGCCTTTAATTTTTGATGTAATGGCATGTGAACAGAACTATATGTAAAGGAGATACAATCCGATAGCCATTTTGACAAGGTGGTTTTTACCACTGGAGCACTTTTCTTTGAATCTGAAAATAAAACTAAGAGCTGTTTTGATTTTCTAAAGTCCTTAGTCCTCTGTAAATAGAATCAAAGCTGCCTGTGGACATCAAGCTTGTGCAGCATATGTTCCATCTTATTATTATATTTTGGGGAAAAAACAGGTAATTCTATAGTCTGGTTGAAATTTGTCTCTGAATAAACCTTTGGTAAAAATGACGGGTTTGTCCTAAGTGAAACTCTGTCATTATGAAAAATCAAATATGGGGGTTTTATGGAGAAGGCCTGTAACTCCGAAACCCTCTGAGCAGAAGTAATAGCTACTAGACAAATGGTTTTCCATGATAGATATTTCAGGAAACAAGATGAGGCTGGTTCAAATGGGGGTAGGATGATTCGTAAAAGAACAAAATTTAGATTCCATGGTGTAGCAGGGGATTTAATGGGGGGTTTCAAATGAACAGTACCCTTAATAAATGCTTTAGAGAGCCTGTGAAACATGATACTAGACCCCTGCTCACCCAGATGAAAGTTAGAAATTGCTGCCAATTGAACCTTAATGGTTGTTGCAGTTGCCCTCCATTGAAAAATTTGGTCCAAACTCTAAAATGGATGAAACTAAAGCCAGATATAGGTCAATATTGTTGTGACATGCCCATATCAAAAACCTTTTCCACCTACTAAGGTATAACCTCCTGGCAGATGCTTTATGAGAGGATGTTAGAATATGCTGAGCTTGCAGCTGAGAGGTTCTAAAACATGGCTATTCTTGGAATTAAAGCAGCCAAGCTGTCAATTTGAGGGCATGAAGGGGAGGATGAAGAGTCCCTGATGAATGAATCAGAAGATCTGGAATTGGGCCAGGATCCAAGGTTCTTCTAAAAGATGAGGCTGAAGAAAGGGGAACCAAATGTGACGAGGCCAGTAAAGGGCTGTTAGAATGATGGTCCTTCCCAGAGTCTTTACTTTCTGTAAAACTTTGGGTGTCAGTGGAAAGGGTGGAAAGGCATGAAAGAGACCTGGGGGCCACCTGTGTACAAGTGCGTCCCTTGAGGAATCTCCCATGGGGGGGATTAGGGCAAAATAGCTGCTGCATTTCGTGTTCGTTGGAGTTGCACAGAGGTCGCACCAAGGTATGCCCCATCTGCGGAATATCCTTTCCACCACTTCTTGTTTCAGGGACCACTCGTGAGGTAACAGAATTGCTCTGCTCAATTTGTCTGCTATCACACTGGACTTCTCCGGGATGTGCATTGCTATCAGAAAGCACTGGGTGGAAGTTGCTCACTGCCATACTCTCAGGGCCTCTCAACATAGGGGGTAAGATATGGTTCCTCCTTCTTTGTTTATGTACCAGACCACTGTCATGTTGTCTGTCTGAATTGCAATAGTCCCTAGAGGAAGGGACTCTTGAAAGGACTGCAATGCTAGAAGTACCACTCTCATCTCTAGGACATTGATATGGAGGTAAGCCTTGTGTTCCTTCCACGTGCCTTGGGCTGTTCTTCCCTCATAATGCCCCTCCCACCCGAGCAGGGAGGCATCGGTGGTCACAGTGGCAATGGGAGTGGGCAGAACAATGAAATGACCTGTTGTTACTTGTTGAGATGTCAGCCACCACTGAAGGTCATTATTGCATGAGCTCGTTATCACAATTTGATGTGACATTGGGAGTTCTTGAAAGGACCATTGAGTGAACAGAAGCCACTGCAGTATATGCATATGCATTCGACCTAAAGGAATTGCAATGATTGCTGCTGCCATTTTCCCCAATAATTTGAGCACTATTGAAGCTGGGGCTCTTTCTTTTGATAGAAGATTCAGGACCTGTTTTCGTAGAGCACAAACCTTTTCTGGTGGAAGTTTTACAGTCATGGAAATGGTATCTATATCTGCTCCTATAAAAACGGTATGTTTGGATGGCAACAAGGCAGATCTTTCTGAATTTATGGTAATCCTCAACTGACTGCAGAGGTTTAAGGTTGTATCCCTTGCTTGTATGAGTTGATGCCTGGTGGTGGTGGTGGTTAGGAGCCAGTCATCTAGGTATGGAAACACCTGGAATCCTAAACGTCTCTGGTGAGCCGTGACTATTGCCATGCATTTGGTGAACAGTCTAGGGACTGTAGTGAGACCAAAGGGCAGAACTCAAAACTGGTAGTGATTGGCTCCCAGCTGAAACCGCAGATGATCTCTGGATGGTCTGGCCATTTTGATGTAGTAGTACGCATCCTGGAGTTCTATCGAGCACATCCAATTGTCTTTTCTGAGAAAGGAAAGTATTAACTATAGCGTGACCATCTGGAACTTTGTCTTTTTGACAATTTGTTTTAGTCTGCTGATATCCAAGATGGGTCTCCAGCCCCCTGTTTTCTTTGAAACTAAAAATAACCTTGAGTAAGTTCCGGATCCTCTCTGGTCTGCTGGGACTGGTTGGATGACTCTTTTTTTCCAGCAACCTTTGAATCTCTATGGTTGCTTGTTCCCTGTGACTGGGTGGAACGTCCGGGATTTTCCTTACAAGAGGGGGTAGGGTGGCAAAGGGAATGGAGTATCCCCTGGATATGATGCTTTGTACCCAGCGATCTTTTGTTATTTTTAGCCAGGCATCTGGGTACAAAGATAAGCATCCCCCAACTGCCTCCAGAGATGGACAGGCAGGCCTCCTTTCAGGAGTGCTGATAGGGCTTTCCAAAAACTGATCTCTGTCACCCTGATTTTGCGGACCCCCTCTGTCACATGGATGGCATCTTATTACCTCCATCCCTGCCTCTAGAGGGGGGTTCACCATGTGTGTCCTGGAAACCTCCTTGAGTTTTACATAACCACATCTTCCCTCCCTTCTGACCTTTGGGGTAAGGTCTGGTAGGGGTAAAAAAATGGACTCCGATGGCAGACCGAGTCTTTCTGTACTGCTCACACCTGGTAAGCATTTCCTTTGCTTTGGGTCCAAAAAGGGACGAGCCATCAAAATGGGTGTTAACAAAGGATGACTTAAAGGGCTCCACAAACCAACAGAAGCACATCCAGGAATGTCTCCTAAGAGAAAGTCCTGTACCCACTGCCCTGCTCATTCCATCAGCTGCGTATGAGACCAGACGCATGGAAGAGTTTACAAGGGAATTGAGGGTAGCAAGCTGGGAAGTTATTTATCCGATACCCCAGCAGCTACTGAACCCTGTAGAGTATCTCCCAGCTCTTTTAGGAGATCTCACTGTAGTCTAGTAAAATGTGTGAGATAGTTCACTGATCAGAGAGCAAAGGCCGCTGAACTAAACTTGCGCTTTCCATATCTGTCCATGATCCTAGAATCCTTATTAGGAGGATGGACAGACACAGAAGTTTCTGACAATTCCTTCTTGGTGGCTGCCGCCACCACAATGGCATCAACAGGTACTCCTATAGTTGGAAAGGCCTTGTCCTGGGGAGAAGTTATTAATTTATTAGGCTACCAATGGACATGTTCCATGGTATCCCGGGACTCCCACGCCTTTCGAGAGACCAGTTTCATCAGCTCATCAAAAGGTGGAGACACTGAAGTGGTGGAGTGGTGGACAGCTGAGACCCGAAAGCCTTCAGGAGGACTGACTCATCATCAGTAGGGTTAATGGACTTCCAGACACCCCTCTGTTTAACTCATTCACTCCGGAGCAGCTCAGAAAAAGCTGCCTCCTTAATTTCACCATAGGAACTACAGTGCAGCCTGAGCTCATTTTCAGAAAATAAATTTGTAATACCATACAGAAAACAAATGTTCATAACTCTTTAACTATAAGAGCTAGACTAAAAATGTAAATGCTAAAGATGTTCAGCAGACACTGACCTTTCCAACAGTGTAAATGTTGAGAGTGCATATCAAAGCCAGTATTAAATATTTGGCAAGGAATGTTGATATTGTACATTTTTTTTACCTTTTTGGAAAAGCAAAGCACAATATCTTGGGCAATGTACCATGTAGACCAATACAATTTGTATTTAATTTGTTAGTATGAATGTCAGCTTTAAAATGATACCTTAACCATTACTGTGTGAATCTACTTTATGGAAATATTCACAGAAATATGATTAATATAATATTTCTCATAACTGATAAATAAACAAAGCATGATATCTCATTGCCTGTAACAGACAGAGCCTACATATCAGTGTAGAAGTTATGCATCTCAGTGTCAGCTTCAAAATGATGCATCATTTGTGTGATCACCATGCTCCCTTGCAAAGATATGGGCATAATAATGAGAAGTATTGGAAATATATAATTTTCATAATCCTACAAGACTAAACAAACGGTGATATCTGTACATGTGTACAGTGCACAGATATAGTTCTTTTACCATGTTGTAAGGAGTAACACTGTCTTCAAAATGAGGTATTACTTGTTACACTGACATGCTCCCTTGCAAAGTTATTTACCAAAATATGAAAAAAAAATAATAATTTCCATAACCTAACTCCAAATCAAACTTTGAAATCTGCACATGTGTACAACATACAGGCACAATTCTTTTACCATGTTGGAACCAGCGATACTGTCTTCAAAATGAGGTATTACTTAGCACACTCAGACACTCCCTTGCAAAGTTATTTACCAAAATATGAAAAAAATCATAATTTCCATAACCTAAGTCCAAAACAAACTTTGATATCTGTACATGCGTACAACATACAAGGACAGTTACTTTACCATGTTCACGACATTTTTACATTCACCTCCACGCATTCACAATAAATGTAAATTTCCCTTTCTGGGATCATCGTGACTTGGCCTACTTTCTAAATGCAGTAATTCTGTTTTTCAGTTAAGGTACATATACCAGGAGCACTCCGTAAAAGACAGCTGTCACTTCTTACTATTATGTTTGCTAGACAGCCGATTGAACTGTCCTGATTTGTGTGGGTGTACAGGAACAACACAACCAGATATGTAAGGTTTACGTTTCAGTTGTAAGTCGTGCTATCTGCCGAAGAGTCGTGCTATCTGCCGAAGGAACCCACGTTTCGATCTTCCTACAATTTTGCAGTCTTTGCCACCACCTGTATTCCTATTTGCCCTAAATCATGTGGTGAGGTTTACATACAGAATTGCATGGCAACATTAATAGCAACGTGCTTATATAGAGCGCACAGACATCCCTGAAATAAATTTCATATGGAAGACAGGCTAAAAGCTTTGCTGTGTTAATTTTCTGCATATTACTGTATTGTCATGGTGGGGATTATTGCACAACCACAGTAGACCAAGAAAAATCACCATAATTTATAGGGAACAATTGCTGTATTATTGTGGAAGAGCTGTAGATTACTAGGTGGTTATTTTGGTATTACTGTGGAACAGCTATAGTTTTCAAGTCAAAGTCAAAAGTTAAAGTAAATAAACAGTTTGCACATGATCTGTAGAGACAACCATTTCCTATGTACAAATATTCCACACCTTATTCCTATATTTTTTTTTTGGTTGGACTCAACCAACACTGGCATGGTACATAAACAAGTAGGTTGGAACATCGTCCAACCACTTCTGCTGAGTTTCCGAAGCACACAAGGACGTGCAGACATGGGAAGGGAAAAATAGATTCAAAGAAATGTAAAAGCTTACTGGAGGAAACAGAAAAAAAGGCCAAACTGAACGGGAACTGTTTGCTGTGTGATCTGTAAAATCCTTGAGTGCAGAAAATAAAATAGAGGATCCAGTAGTAGGTGAAATCTCCAGTTCTTTGCAAAAAGAAAGGAAACCTGCTGCTGGACCCTCTTTATATTTGGAGAAAAACAAAAGAAATTAGTTGGGGGGTGAAGGTGTTATGCAAGTGGTGGCTTGGATTGCAAGAATCTGATTGGCTGCCACCACTTGCTTTATCAGGAACTTTGCAACCGGATTTTCTAATATAATATTAATGTGACCTTAATGCAAAAACACGCTGATTTGTAACTACAGAAGGTAAATTACACATTCAGTTATGATTTCAGAGTGTTTTACAGTAAGGTGAAGTACAACTCTGCAGTAAAGTTTGTCTCGCTTGTGGAAGGCACTTGGGGGTAACGGCTTACAATTTGTATCTTCTCATGGCACGCTCAGGTTTAAGCACACAGGTGCCATGAGAAGGCACTCGGGGTTAATGAGTTAAGAATTTCCAAGATATCTGCGAAGGAGATATCCTCCGAAGGAGACCGTGGGGACCTTTCTGACTCATCTAAGTCAGTGTCTGAAGTGACGGATTCCTGTGGGGAACCCAGATGCTTCCTCTTGCATAACCTCTTTCTGGGAATCTCATCTGTGGGGGCTTCTGGTGAGGTCTCGGAAGAGCAGGGTTTGCCAATGGGGCATCCTGAGGCTCTGGGTCTCTACACCTTTGTGAGACCTGTGAAGCAAAGGCAGACCACAGGTGCTTTAGGGGAGGAGGTTACTGGTCCTGGTGATGTGGAGTCCCGAGGGGACAATACTCTCCTCATGGCATCGAAAGCCCCCCCAACTCCAATGAGAAGGAACCTCTGAATCTGAAGAGGCAGGTGACTCCCTCCACAATGAAGCAGTGGGCTCCAAGCCCGAGGTAGGCACCAAAATCATCCGAGCCAAAGCCCCGACAGGCAAAGTCGGAACCGAAAAGTTGGTTCGACTATCCTCTCTGGACCCAACCGGCAAGTGTCAGCTCCTAGACTCTGTGGTCGGCACCAAGGAATTCTGAGTTGTCGGAACGGACAAGCCTGGAGCAGGTATCAGTTCTGACGGTTCCATAAACATCAGCTCCAGACACTCTGTCTCCGAAACCTGGAGTTGGGTCGGAGGAGGAATGGAAGATGCAGGAAGGGTTTTGGATGGTTCCAAAGCCCCGATGGTCGGCACCGACAAAAGTTTGGCCAGCGCCGGTGTCTGCAGAAGCCTCTGCACCACAAGATCCACATCCATGTCTGAAAGCCTTGAAGACTGAGAAGAGGCCACAGATGATGCCACTGACTGGAGAATAGGTGACATGAGGGTAGGAAATACCAGCTTCAAAACTGGGGACCAGCTCCTACCAACAACAACTGTCGGTTCCGATACCTGTGGATGGTTTGTCTGTTAGTTTAGGAGTTGATGAACGTTTTTTTGGCTCCAACCCAGAAGAAGTTTTTGAAGAGGTTTTTGAAGGTTTAGACGTCTTATCCTGGGTATTGTCTTTGTCCAGTGATTCTTGAAAGGAAGATTTTACTAGACCCCTAGCAATCAACTTACTGTTCCTTTCATGCAACACTCTATTACTAAAGGAATGGCATCTACAGTAGTCCTCATGGAGGTGAACCTCACCTAAACAATAAACACATTCTGAGTGTCCGTCAGTTATGGACATCTTTTGTCCACACTTAGGACACTTCTTAAATCCGGACTTTGATTTTTCTTGCTGAGACATGCTAGAAAAATAACAATCCACACAGCAGAAACACTAGCAATATATATATATATATATATATATATATATATATATATATATATAAATAACCCTAAAAAATACGGGCTTTAACCGAACCTAAAGCTATAGTGCACACACACAAGTACACACACACACACACACACACACACACACACACACACACACACACACACACACACGCATGCACACACACACACACACACACACACACACACACACACACACACACATGCCTTCTAACTTAAACAGGCAATAACAACTTTTTTAAAGGACAACTCAGCCCTAAAATTTAAAATGACTAAAGGAAAAAATTAGCCTCTATTTCTAGGCTGTCAAGAAAAACCACCAATATATACATATACATATATATATATATATATATATATATATATATATATATATATATATATATGCCCTGTGAAAAAATGGGCTTTAACAGTACCTATAACGAACGACAAGTAACACACAAAGATAAAGTTAGCTATGAAATATATATATATATATATATATATATATATATATATATATATATATATATATATACACAAACTACACTAATAAGGAGGGAGTTTTAAACTAGGCCTAATAAAAACAGCCACAGAACGAAGAGAAATTCTAAAAGTAAAGGAGTGCACAAGCACTGAGGATAATTCTCCTCTAGCTATCCAACTAACTAATCTAATGTACTACTAGCTAAAATAAATAGGAATGTAACAATTAGTAAATAAGAAGAAAAATACTTAAATTTCATTGGCCAGAGCTGGTGAAATGCACGATATGTTGCATTGGCAAACGAGATCTGAGGGAAGCACCAGTGCATCATGGGATAGGGAGTAGGCCATGAGCTGGTTGAAAACCTTGAGCTTTTGCATTTTGGCTGAGTCGGAGCCGAGGATCAGCTCCAAACCCATCAGTGAGAATAAAGGTGAGATCGAACAACTTCACATCCCCAATTTTGTCAAAGCATCCATCATTTTGCCAGTCTTGTGAACAGGTGCATTATCTTGCAAAAAGAGAACTTTCTGCAGCTTCCCTCTCCTTTTTACTGTCAATGCCTGCTTTAATCGGTACAGCAAGTTACAGTAGTATTCTGCATTAACTGTTTGGCTCCTTCGAAGATAGTCAGTCATTACAGTACCTTCCTGATCCCAAATCACTGTGGCCATGACCTTTCCTGCTGACTTTGTCAGGATCATACTGGTATAACCATGTTTCATCAACAGTAACTAGTTGTTCCAAAAACTTGGCACCAGCTCAACGAGAATGCCCCCAAATCAACTTGGAAGTGGCCACTCGACATCTTTGTTGGCATTCAAACATTTGGGCACCCACTTGGCTGACGGCTTCTGCATATCTAGCTGCTCATTGATTATAAACCCAACACATTCCCTGGCTATCTGTAGTGTCTCAATAAGTGTTTTAGCCAATATTTGCCGATCTACCAAAATCAGGTGATGGGCATGGTCAACAATTTCAAGAGTTGACAATGTTTGAGGCCTCCCAGACCTTGCTGCATCTTCTATCTCGAAATCTCCGTGCTGAAAGTTTGCACACCACTTCATCACAGTTGACTAAGAAGGGCACTTGTCATTCAATGTTTGCATCATATGTTCAAGAATTTCCTTTGGAGTTTTCTTCTGCAGGAATAGGAATTTCATGATGGCTCGGAGTTCCACACTTGAAAATTCCACACTTTTCGTTGACATGTTCAATCAATGATCTCAAACAATGTCAGAACACAGCATTATGATTCTACAAACTGGCACGTTACAAGATGATATAACCCTCTTTTCAGCTACAGAGGCAAAATAACACTCAGAATTAAAGAAACTGGTCGAGCTTAGAACTTTTCAGGACCCCCTCATATGACCTGCTTGTCTTTAGCTAGCTCTTATTTGTGATGACTAATAAACATACCACTTCCACAGCAGTATGTATACATAAAGTATCATCACGAGTACTTTCTGGTCACTACACAGGTTAATGGTTATAGGTGCTGTTCAATGACTACAGAGTACAAAGTATGAAAACAAAAGTAGAGTAAAATAAAATAAGAGCATGGTTGGAAAAAGGCCTAGGCCAAAAATCAAGTATCACTAGCAGAGAATAAACAGGATGGAAGCTACTGACACATATAACAGTGACATGATGGAAGAAAGAAAAAGAAAGAAAGAAAGAAAGAAAGAAAGAAAGAAAGAAAGAAAGGAAAAAATTATATGCTATAAGATATAGTCTGTTACTAATTACAAAAAGAAATTAACATATAATGTCTTTCATCGCAACAGCACAAACTTAACACAGCAAAAGCTATCTGCTACATGCAAGGTAACACACTAGCCTGAAATACAGTTTTTATTTATTTATTTATTTATTTATTTTAATGGGGGCAGCAAGTTTTCCTGCACCCATATGCCACAAAAATTTAACAAATTCAAACTCTGCAGTTGCACAAACGTTGGGAAGGGAGAAAAAATTAACAGTGTACTGCATTCTTTTTTTTATCGAATATCTTTTTATTGAGTATTTTTCTTATATAGAATGCAAAACAGAAACTGTAACAGGTCATAAAACATATGAAACAGTTGATGTTACATAATGCTTAACATTTAGCAAGTTATTTAAACTAAGTATTACACATTTCTACTACAGAAATACAAACAAGCTAAGACTACACTTTGGATTACTATGAAGCTAAGCTATGTTATGTCATAGTCAGAACATTGTTATATTATAGCAGTTCACTTGTATATTCTGGTTACAAATGAGAGTATAACTGCAGGCACAACACCAACCTACCAAACGTTAACAGTCTACTCCACTATACTCTGTATACATATACACGAATGTCACCTTAGTTAGTAGTGTTAGTACTCTCAACTCAGAGTTGTGTTTACTATCTATGTGTAATTAACATTGTTTGCCATTTATGATAAAATATCAATTAATGCTTTGCAGTAGTTCTGATAATATATTTGGTTCTTTTGGCTTTTTGTATAAAACTTCTTAGCCAAAATATGTTTTTTGGCCATGTTCTTGTATTCTGACCAGGATAGTTTGGATCTGTCCAACCAGTTTTTTGCTATATAAAATTTTAATAAGGAGCACAATGTCACTGGTATGTGTTTGGAGAAACTATTATTCTTACTTTTGAAGATATGCAGTATTGCTGTCTCCCAGGACAAAGTGAATTTTGAATAATCTGATTTTTCTAACAGAAGTCTTAATAAGCACCATAGTTTGTAAACTGTTTTGCAGCTCCAGAATATGTGGAGGATGTCAGCCTCTTTATTAGAGCAAAAAGGACAATACAGTGACTTAGCTGGATTTAATTTGTTAGGGTGTACAGGTATGATATGCATTATTGAAGATCATGTTCTGGGTGTAAATTCATTTTTATATGGCGTAGGTTTCATAGTATTTCTAATAGCTAATTCCTTCTGATTGTCTGATATGATACTACCTTTTCCTTCCCAGAACTTTGAAAACAGTATTGTATTTTGATATTTAATTTTTCCTATTAATTTATATGTATTTGAGATAATTTTCTTTTTGTATAAAATCAATTTGTTGCACTAGTTTGATATCTTGCTCATTTACAATGATATCTTTGGTTATAGCACTAAGTATATGATTTGTTTAATTATCACCTTATAATTATTGCTTGCTCTAATTAGGTTCTTGATGTTTTCCACTGAGAGGTTTTGTAGTTGGCAAAAGTCCCATACTGTATAGTTTTTGTTAATGGGTATTTATCCAGGTTTACCATAGAGTTTGCTAACATTATATCAGGGTTGTTATGACTTGGTTGTAGAAGAATAATCGTGTCTTTTAGATTTATTGATATCAGTAATTTCTTGAACATTTCAAATTTAATAATTAAAATTGGGTGAATATTTGTAGTCTTAAGAGTTTCTTGATTAATGAAGGGAATCATTTTGGGTTAATTTTAGATGTTGTGATGTTTTGGTAGAATAATTTAATCCATATTGGGCACCATTCATTACCTATTGGGTCATGGTTAGCTATTTGTATGATGCGACTAGCATTAATAATTTCGTAGTACAGTTGAAAATCAGGAAGGCTTAAACCTCCTTTTTCTTTTGGGGGTATTAATTTACTGTAGCTAATTCTTGTACTTTTGGGTACCATATAAATTTTGCTAGTCAAACTTTTATCTTGTTGAAGAAGGTAACTGGAATTTTCATGAAAGTGGCATTCAAATGGTATAGAAGCTTAGGCCGTATGCTCATTTTGACAACTGAGGCTTTAGATAAGGTAGAGAGTTTAAGCTTTTCCCATTTGTTAATGTTACCTACTATATTTGTCCAAGTTTTAGCTATGTTATTATTGAACATATCTGATTGTGTATAGCTGAAAACTATACCTAAATATTTCAGAGTATATTGCACTTTAACATTAGTCTCCGGAAAATAAAATTCCTTATGTCCCAGGGGGTTGATTGGAAATATAATGGACTTATTGGGATTGACTGCATAATTTGATACTAGAGAAAATGCATCAATGGACGATAAGATTTTATTTACACCAGTGTTGGGATACTGAAGTAGATATTGAGATCGTGTGTAAAAGCTGTGTATTTTATTTGGGTTTTAGATACTGAAATAAGGTGATAATATGTTCTCTGAGTGATTAGTAGTAATAATGCTTCTACATAGAAATTGAACAGATTTGGTGAGACTGTCTGGTGCCACTAATAGTTTGTATTGGTTAGATGTTTTCTTGTTTATATAAAGAGTTGTAGTTGCTTTACAGTATAGCGTTTTGATCATTTTTATGTATTCTTTTGGGAAACCAAACTGAAAAAGTATAAAGAGGAGGAATTTTTGATTGATTCTATCTATCAAATGCTTTTGTTGCATCCACTGATAAAGCATATTTTGGGGATTTGCCCCAGACACATAGGTGGGATAGGGCATCTATGGTTAGTTTGTTGTCCCATACTTGTCTTTGACTCATAAAGCCTAGCTGTTCAGGTGCAATTATTACTGGAGCTACTTTCTGTATCTTGTGTGCTTAAATTGTTGAAAATATCTTTAAGTCTATATTCATCAGAGCTATGGGTCTATAGTTCTTAGGATTTGTGGAGTCTGTATTTGGTTTTGGGATAAGTATTGTTTTAGAGTTGTTTGGATAAAGGTCTGATATTCCAACTTATATTATAAAGTTGTACAGTTTTAAAAGTATTGGTGTTAGTTGTTGCTTAAAATGTTTATAGAATTCTGCCACATACCCATCAGGGCCAGGAGCTTTCCCAGGTTTTAGCCTCTCAATAGCCTTTTTTACTTCCTGTTCTGTTAATGGACTTTTGAAACTATCTGAGGGAATTCTAAGTTATCTGGAAAGGTTTGGAACATGTTGTCATGTATATGATCATGTAGACCGTAAATGGTTTGGAATATTTCTTCAAAAGCCTCTATTATTTCATTATCTGAGTTGTAGGTTTTGTCTTTATATTTTATTTCCCTTATTTTACATGTAGGGTTCCTGACATTTATATGTTTCACTAGCATTCCGCATATTTGTTTAGCAATCTTAGTTCTGAAAATGTATATCGTTGTGTTATGATCTCGTTTAATTGCTTTTGTATACTTGCCATTTGTTTCTCAAGAATAGCAGTGTGATTTCTTTGTAATTCTAATTCAATTTGTCATAGTTTACTTTCTAGGTTACTTATATTTTCTCTTTTTTGCTTTTTGTAAAATGATGCTTTTTGAAAAAGGGTACCCCCAGCCATGGCTTTAAAGGCTGCCCATTGAATATCCAGAGGAGTATCATTTTTTGCAAGGTTTTCATTTAATTGACTTACAGAGTTTATAATTTCTTGCTCCACTTCTTTAATTTTCAACAGGTTTGAGTTTAAAGTCAAGTTTGAAGTATTGAGGGTGGTATTTCCAGTTTTAGTTTGTGTTATTGTTATATTTATTTTTGAGTGATCTGACAATGATCTAGGTTCTGAATTATACTGTACTTCATATATAGCAATGCTTTGAGAAATTAGAAAGATGTCAGTTCTTGACCAGGTCTTATGGTATGGGGAGTATGTGTATCTGTTACTATGACTGTTTGTGTTGTTAAGGTCTAAGGGATCTATAAGGTCGAAGTCTTCAATTAATTCTGATAGAAAACTTGTGGCTTGAGGTGATTGAGTATTATTTTTATTTGATCTATCTCTGGATGGATTTATTGTTATGTTCCAATCTCCACCAATTATAAATAAATGGTCTGGGTGCTTTAGTAAAAAGTTATATATTTCAATTAGAAAATCCAGCTGATAGTTGAAAGGACCATATACATTACAGAGTGATAAAGTTTTTTTGTATGACGGGTGCGAGCAAGTGAAATAACACCATCTACTTTTTGTATCAATACTATGTTTATTGACGTTTCTTTAAAATATTTTTTTTACCTATTATATCTGTCCCCCTTGATGAGGTACTGTCCCCTGCTGCTATTATTTGTTGAATCCATTTAGTGTTTTTTTCTGTGTCCTTATCCCATTGTTCCATAGTCATATGAGTTTCCTGTAAGAAGGTTATATCTGACTTCGATTTGTGTATGAGATGCATAATTAACCTTTTCTTTTTAATGTCTTGTAAGCCATTTATATTCCATGAGCCTATGTTAATCATCTTAGTTGATAATTAATTTGAAAGCCCTGTAACTGAGTTTTCTGTGAGTGCTATAAGGTGAGTCATTGGCAAAGCACTGTGAATAGTGATTGATGTATGTTGAGAAATAATAACATGAGAAGAGTTGGTGACATAACGCTCTTTCAGAAATTCCCTAGTGCCTAACCACGTCCCACTACCCTCTGAAAGAGAAGGATTAAACCAGTAGGCAAGTAATCTATACATCTTCCTAACATTGAAACAACTAAAAACATATACAGTTTTAACCATCTTACAATAATTATTATGCATTCCAAAGAACATCACGACATTGCTAGGGTAACCATCATGCAGCCAGCAACTTAAATTGTGAGTAACATAGGTGTTACTAACCCAATTAGGCACTGGGGTACATTGCAGCTTGCAATGATCATATTTCAGTATAATATAAAACCTTGTAATATGTTCTAAGTGAATAGTTGTTTTTTTTTATCTTAAATCTTCTTCTGAGTAGCTAGAAATTACATGAATTAGAGGAAGTCTTAGTATAACAATGAACTCAGTTACTATAGAAAGTAATAGACAATATGGTATGAACACGTTATATACTACCATTCTTATAATCAGCCTGTATAAGCACATAAAATATAAGACCACTATGTGCTTCATATTAAAATGCAACTAGTACATCATATTATTTTGTGACCATCTATAAAACTCCAACTGCTAATAAGCCAGTATGAGAAAAAAAACTGTTGAATGGATATAACTTCAGGTTTATTTGCAAGAGTATGGTGGCAGAGTTCCAATGTTCTAATGCTTCTTCTCTTCATGAACATTCTCATTCTGCAGAGACCACTTTAATCTTAGTTTTTTTCTTACTGTTCTTGTTTAAATCTTGTTTGCTTTCTTCCCATCTAGACTGTTGCTTATTTAGTATAGCTTTTTCTTCTATATCAGTCATTAAGAACCTACTGCTAAATGTTTATGCAAAAGTTTACAGTACCTGTGAGATTTTGGGGCTAGAAAATTATTCCAGTTCATTAGATGCAGTTGTCTCTCGTTTTTCAGCTTTGTAATACAGCAGCTTACTTCCTGGATGTCATTCTGCTCGAACTATTGGCTGCTTTAGTGTACTCACAAAGTTTTTTGCATCTTTTTGGGACTTCTTGGCTGCCGTAGACTTGGTTTGGCTCTGACATTACTGCAGGAGTTAGTTCACATTTGCAACATGAGTTCAAAGGTCATGGGAGATCTGATGTGACTCAGCTTCCTGGAAAAACATCTTTAGAATGTTGCAACAGAAAGGAAAGCTTATGGAGGCTTTTTCTTATAACATAAAGGTAAGAAAACATCAGAAACTTCAAAATAATACATAAAAATACTAGCGGCGCCTGTATTGCCGGATTTAGGTCATTTTACTTTTTAGCTGCATTTTAAATGCTGATAGAGAGAGTAAAATTATTACTTACATTTTGCTGTTTATTTTGGAGGGCTCTTATTGAATGCTTTTAGGAAATCTGAATTTGCTTCATCTTTACAATTTGCTTGGTATTTGGACCCCTTGTATTGGAACTGAAAGGAAGCAGGATACTTCATTTGAAATTTTATTTTGTTTTTTATTAAGTATGCACAAAAAGGTGATAGCATTTACCTCTGTTGCTTGATAGCTAAGGGGTATGTCCTGTGCAATTGGTAATTTATTTCCTTTCCAAATAATTTGTTTTTTAGTTTTACCAGCTTGTATAATCATATTAGCATGAGTAGCATTTAGTATTCTCACAAAGACTTGCCTTGGAGTATCAAGAGTTTGTGATTTTCTTAAGACTCGATGGAATCTCTCTATTGTAATATTTTGTACTGCAGCATTGTTGTCCAAGGGTAGTTCAATGATTTCTTTAATTGCATTATGTAAAGAAACTTGTTCATAGGTTTCAGGGATACCTCTAATCAGCACATTTCTTCTTGATCTGGCTTCTAAGTCTATTATTTTTTGTTGGATTTCAGACACTGTTCTTTCTGCTGGATCACTTCTTCTCCGGATCTCTTCTATTTTATTTTTATTCTCTACAACTTTCTCCTCATTTTTCTCCAGTCAATATTTGATCTATATTTCTCCCAAAAGCATTTAGTTTTATAGAAAGGGAGTGTATTTTTTATTGTAAGGGAGTTAGAGCTGCCTTGAGTTCTTCCATAAAGAGAGGTTGCTATGTCTTTGTTTTGGCAGCCTGTTTTTGTAAGTCAGTTTGCTGTTTTACAGTTTTTTGTCTCTTTGTACAAACTTCTTTTTCTGGTGAGATTATTTGTGAAAGTCTTGTTTTTGATGATTGAGCTTCCATTGAGTCGATGGTTCAATATTTACTGAACGTTTTTATTTCTTTACGTAGCTTCCTGTAGTTTATCATTGAGGCCTAAACTGCTTGCAGATATTCCCCACTCAGCACATGTTGATCTTGTAGATAAGTATATAAATTCTGTATATTTTTACAAATCTGCTGAAAGGATGGTTTAGTATCTAGTATATTTCAGTATTCTTTGTTTTTTGATGATTTAGCAGAAGTGCTGGTACCCTGATTGGGTTAGATTGTAGATTTTTGTCAGGAGCTGACAGAGAAGTGGGCTTCCTAGCTGGCAGCCATCTTGGAATCATCTGTGTACTGCATTTTTTGGGCACAGATTTGTTTCACTGTAACAGAAGCAGGCAAGTGAATTTCAAAATACTGTGTACCAAGAAAAAACAGTGATACAAAGTAACCTTATGCCATCTGTAAGCAAAGGCTGATTAACCATAGGTAGAAACTCCTGCAACTAAGTAAGGGAGACAGAGAACTGACAGCAGTATTAAATGATAAGAGGACACTGGCCACACTGGTGGCTGCACTGTAAGGATCAAATAAAAATATAAGTTAGAAAACAAACTGTTGCCTTAAGTTTGGGTGTTACAGCTAGTAAGCAGGGAGATAAAAAAACAGACAAAGGGGAAATTAGATTATGGATTTATGGCCAAGTAGGGGAAAATGTGAGAATGGGTTAGCTAGGGCTGTGCTATACTAAGGGAAATAATAAAAAAAGTTATGTACTCACCATAATGTTCCATCTGTACTGTCCATTTTCATTCTTCCTCAACTAATGGGTTCAGATCTAATACTCAGATCTGACTCGGCTATTACACTAGCTTGTGGCCTCCAAAACCTCTTGAGCTCCTCCCCTACCCATAATGCACCAATCCCCAACATCCCTCACATCATTTTTGCTGCTTGACTGGAAGACTATTATAATATGCCATATCTGGAGATCAACACAAAAGACAATTGTGTCCCTGAAGTCTCTCATTCCTCCAGAAGTCAGTCATTAAAAGGGTTGGGGGTTGGTGGGTGAGGGGTTGAGGAAGAATGAAAATGGACACAGATGGAACATTATGGTGAGAGTACATAACTTCTTTGTCTGATGTTATCAATTTTCATTCATTCCTCAACTAATGGGACAGAGTCTCCAGCTACTTAAAATGCTGAGTGGACTCTAAGGAAGGATTTCCCTGAGTACGGTTGAGCCAAAAGCTGCTCTTTCCCTCGAGACCATGTCTACTTTGTAATGAATGATAAAAGTATGAGGGTATGACCCAGTTGCAGCTGCACATACATCATCCATAGAAGCTCTACACTCGAACACAGAAGAAGTTGCTATAGGTCTGGTTGAGTGAGCTTTTAAAGGTTTTGGTAAGGGGAAATTCAACTTGTTATAGACAAATGAAATGAAATCTGTAAACCATCTCGCTAATGTTGCCTTTGTACTGATTTGCCCAATTTAGTATGTGCAAAGGAGCTAAACACCTGGTCTATCATTCTATTTTCTTTTGTTCTGCGTAAGCAAAAATGTAATTGTCTATGGACATCCAATGAATGCAACATACATTACCCTTTATTTTCAAATTTTGGAATGAATACTGGCAAGTTAATGGATTGGCTGATATTCGATTCTGGATTGGCTGATATTCGATTCTGACACCACCTTAGGAAGCAAGAAAACATTGGTACATAGCATGACCCTATCCTTAAGAAAAATCAAATATGGAGGCTTATAAGACAAAGTTTGACATTCTAAAATCATTCTAGTATTTGTAATTGCAACTAGAAAGATAGTTTTCCAGGTCAAGAATTTAAGATCACATTTAGCTGCCATTCCAAAGGGGGAGTAAATTAAGGCTTGCAGTACAAAATTTAAATCCCATGGTGGAGTGGGGTCTTTTATAAGGGGGTCTTAGCTGGAGAGTATATCTCAAAAAGGATTTAAACAGCTTCGAAGAAGCCAGAGAATAATTCTGAAATCCAACATGTAAGTTAGAAATTGCTGCAAGTTGGACTTTTACAGTTGATGAACTAGCACCTCCAATAAATAGACTCTCCAAAAAATTCTAGGACCGACTGAACTGGAGCTGAGAGGGGGTCAGTTTGATTTTGCTTTGCCCAACAAAACAAATTGTTTCCATTTACTTCTGTAGTTGCCTAGCAGAAGGTTTATGGAAGGTTAAAAGTTTGGCTAGGATGGGGAAGAGAGCATTGGTTGACTGGCTTTTAGGGGAACTATAGAAACCACACCATCAGTTTGAGGTTTGAGTTATCCGGGTGAACCATGCCTGTTGGGTGGGATAGGAGGTCTGGAGTTGGATCCAGAATCTAAGGTGGATACTGTAGGTGAGATCAAAGGAAGGGAAACCAAATCCTTCGAGGTCAGTAAGGTGCAATGAGAATGACTTTGCTCTTCAACCTGGCTGCTTTCTGCAGGAATTTGAGAATTAGGGGAGTCAGAAGGTAAGCATACAGAAGACTAGGGAGTCAATCATGGACTAGAGCATGCCTCAGTGATTCCCTGGGTCTATATTAAAATAGCAAACCCTCACTTACGCGGATACCTAAATGCCGACACATAAATAGTGAACCGTGAAAACACTGAACCTCTTGAAGTGCAAAATTCGAAATATTGTATTGTCATAGTTGGCCCTTATCCGGTATAGCTCCCTAACGTAAATGTGTAATAGTTACGGACCTTAGGGTTAGGGTGCGGGTTAAGCTAAGTGCATACATAGTAATACATGCACCTTTACTTTAGGGTTAGAATATATTCCTCCTGGTAACAACACCAATACCCTGGAAGACATCCTCTCCTGGACCTCCTCTAATATTAAGCTAGAAACCTACATTATGGGAGATGTAAATATTGACTGAGAAAAAATCATTAACCCTAATTCCACCATAACAATTGACCTATTTAACTTCACTCGACTTATTAACTTCATTACTAGACATAACAAAACCAACCCCCCAGGCTCCATACTTGACTGGATCCTAGTATCTCATCCTAACAAAATCATAAAATCTGGTGTTATTTCTGACCCATTAGGAGACCACCTCCCTGCCTTCACCCTTCGAGCTACACCCACTTCCCCACACTCTCACCAGTACATTCATACTTGTAACCTATCTAACTTTAACCCTACTACTTTCTCTGTCTCCCTTAAACTAATTAATTGGAACCCCCTAAAAACTCTACCATTAGATGCAGCTGCTGACTATTTCAATTCAACATTCATAACTGTCCTCAACTCCCTAGCTCCAATAAGAACAAAAAGAGTTAAAACTAAGACCGCCCCATGGCAAACCAAAGATACCACAAAGATTATGCTACAAAGGGATAAAACCTGGAAAGTCTACCTCCAATACAAACAGCCAGAAATGTTGCTTAAATATAAACAGCTGAGAAAGCTTTCCAAAAAACAAGTCATTTGAGATAAAAAGTCTTACTACATCAGACTACAAGCAAATCTTGCAAAAACCCCAAACAATTCTGGAACGCTATTAATTCCCTCCTTAGGCCAGGTACAGAAACAACCCCAGTCCTGACACCAGCAAATCTGACTTTGAAATTGCCTCTTTATTCAATACCTTCTTCACCTCTTCTATCGCTGAGCTAATCAAGACCTTTACCAGCAATAAACCTCCACCCCTCCCTGCTCAATCTTCCCCTCCCTCCTCTCTCCCCCTTCTTTCGAATTCAAACCCGTCTCCACCGACCTAATAAAGAAACTTCTCTCTAAACTAAAGCCTTGCTCCAATGCCCCTGACAGCATTACTTCCTCCTTCCTAAAAATAGCCTCAGATGTTATTGCTCTGTCTATCAGCATCCTGATCAATAGATCACTACTTGAATCCTATGTACCCAAACTATAGCGTACTGCATTTATTCTTCCACTCCACAAGGGTGGCAAAAACTGTCACATCTCTAATTTCCACCCCATAGCCATCCTCTCCCCAATCTCCAAACTTCTTGAAAAAAGCATCCACCTGCAGCTCTTGCCATTCCTTACCAAACACCAGCAACTCTCTCCTACCCAGCATGGCTTCCGCCCAGGACACAGCACCAGTGCCACCATTCTCTCCTTCTTACATTCTGTCAATTTAGCCCATGACTCTGGTAATATGGTATCCTCTATTCTGCTGGACTTATCTAAAGCTTGTGATACCATCTCCCATACCCACCTACTAAACCATCTCTCTAATCTCAACCTCTCCCAAAAACCTCTTTCATGGTTCTCCAGCTATCTTTCTGACAGGTCCTAAGCCGTGAAATGGGGCCAGGCCACCTCCAATTTCCTCCTATCCCCACTGGAGTACCCCAAGGTTCCATACTTGGCCCATTGCTATTCAATATCTTTATTAATGACTTCCACAAAGCCATACCTAATACCAAAATTGTGCAATACGCTGATGATTCCACTTTGATCTGCTCCGCCACTAACCTAACAGAGCTCCAATTTCTGACACAAACTGTCTTCTCAACCACTGAAAACTGGATGCTCCAAAATCACCTCTCACTAAATGCCAACAAAACTAAGATCCTTCTATTCTCTCCCTCAAAATCCTCCCCTCTTGATAAAAACTCACTTCAAATTACCAGCCTTAACAACTCCACTATCAAGATCGTACCCTCCGCCAAACTTCCTGCTGTCACCATTGATGATCACCTAAAATTTAACACTCATATCCAGCTAAACATCAAGAAAACACACATAAAACTTGGCCTACTTTACAGAAACAACCACTTCCTCTCTCCTACCACCAGATTCCTTCCCTCTTTACTGCATGGCACTCCTCTGCTCACTAATTTAACTTCCATACTTAGTTCCAAAGTGGAAGTATGTTACAATAAAATCTCCAGATTCGTCACCAATGCCAAATCCTCCTCTCATCACTGCACCTCCCTTCACTCTTTAAACTGGCTTGAACTCCCCAATCAACTTGACTTTCTCCAAATCGCCACAGCCCACAAATTATTGTTCCAACCCACTAACTGCCCTGCACTATCCAATATACTACAACCATATACCCCCCTCCGATCCCTTAGATCTACCCACCAAAACCTGAATACCATTCAAAAACCCAAGCGCCCAGCTGGTCAGCTTCTGTTATCCTTTTCCCTAGCTAAAAAATGGAATGCTCTGCCCTCCACACTGAGGACCTGTGACAATCCTAATAACTTTAAAACTCAACTTCCTACATCTATCTAAATTGGAAATGCAACTGTACTCTTCAGCCCATACCTCTCAGCTCTCCTCTCCTCCCCCTTTACTCCTGGATAACCTTCTTACCTTCCTAACCTTGCTCTCAAATGTAGACTGTATATGTAACTAAACAGTAAAATCTAGCTATTATGCTATATGCCTGTCTTTTTCTCCTGAACAAAACTGTAATTGTTTGTTTTTTTTTTTTTTTTTGAATGCAACCTGTTGTTTGTAATGCAAACTGTCTTTGAAACAATTTGTGTAAGTAAACTTTGTGTTGTGGAGCTTTTCTCCCTGGGCCTCCACTGAAAATGGGCCCCCCAAGCCCAGTGGACCTCCCCTGTCATCAAACTGGAACAAATAAATAAATAAATAAATACATAAATACATAAATAAATAAATAATGTATAGTAATATAGTTGTGCAGCTGAATGCATATGTAAATTATACTTTTCCCGTAGTTGGGTGTTGTTTGTTTATACTTAGATACATTTGTGTGTAGTGAATGTTTGATTAGGATATGGGATATATGGGTGAAGTGTAGATATGGGGAAGTGTGGATTATTTATTTTGTTTGGATAGGTAGTGCATAGCGGGTGGCGGGGTTAGCCAACTATGGCAATTCGATATTTCGAATTTCGCGCTTCAGGACGTTTGGTGTTTTTGCGGTTCACTATTTATGTGTTGGCATTTAGGTATTCGCGTAAGTGAGGTTTCGGTATTTTAATATAGACCCGATTTCCCCTCTGGGGGGATAAGGGCAAAAAAGCTGCTGCATTTGTTTAGGGAAGAAGCAAAAACATCACAGCAAGGCTGGCCCCACTGACTGCAAATAATTTCTGTAACTTTGTTGTTGAGAGACCACTCATGAGGTATTAAGATGGACCTGCTCAGTTTGTCTGCTATCACACCAGATTTCCTCAGAATATGCATTTCTATTAGAAAGTGGTTGGAAGATATCTCCCACTGCCACACTCTGAGGATTTCTCAATACAGGGGATAAGATCTAGTTTCCCCTTGTTTGTTGATGTACCAAACTACTGATATGTTGTCTGTCTGGATTGCAATTGTTTAGACAGGGAGAGAGTCTCGGAATGCCAGCAATGCCAAAAGCACAGCTCTCATCTCCAAAACATTTATATGCAAGATAATTTCTTCGGGGGACCAAGTGCCTTGGACTGTTTTCCCCAGGAAATGCCACCCACCCAACATGGGAGGATGAAAACGTGGCCGTGTAATACCTGTTGTGATTGCATCCACCAGTAAAGGAATCTTTTGCATACTTGAGTTGTTCTTATCTTTGGTGACATGGGTTGAGAAAGCATCAACTACTGTATTGCTAGCATCCATTGTAGAATTTTCAAGTGGAATCTATTTAAAGGAACTCAAATTATTGCCACTGACATTGACCCTATGGCTTGCAGAACCAATCAGGGTGAGATTCTAGTACTGCAAATTATTTTTCCTGACCTGCATCCTTATCATTTGCACTCCAGATATTTGAAGAAAAGCTACCACAGATACTATGTTGAACACTGCTCCTATGAATTCTAACATCTGGGTTGGTTGTAAATGAGACTTGTAATTCATTGTTATTCCAAAATGTGAACATTTCAGGAGTACCTGATCTCTTGCATCTGTCAGTCAATGCCTTGTCGGGGTAGTAATGAGCCAGTCGTCTAAGTATGGCAACACATGGAATCTTTGCAATCTCAAGTAAGCTGCTACTACTGCCATGCATTTTGTGAACACCCTAGGGGCTGTGGTGAGGTTAAAGGGCAGTGCTCTGAACTGGTACAGATTGGCTCCCAGCAGGAAACTTAAGTACCTTCTGGATTGCTGTTCATCTTTATGTGACAGTACGCATCCTGAAGGTCTATCGAGCTCATCCAGTCATCCTTGTTCAGAAAGGGCAGAATGGAATGAAGTGTGACTATCCCAAATGTTGTGTGTCGAGCTGACTTGTTCAATACACTGAGATCCAAAATTGGCCTCCAATCCCCTGTTTTCTTTGGCACTAAAAAGAATCTTGAGTAAGTTCCAGATTCTATCTGGTCAGGTGGGACTTCTTAGATGACTCTCTTTTTCTAGCAGCTGCTTTCCTCTGATTGGGTGAAATATCAGGAATTTTTTTTAAAAAAGGGAGGAGGTAGGGAAGAGGGAATTTTATAATCTCTGGAAATAACTCTCTGCATCCAATAGTTTTTTGTTATATCTAGCCAGGCTTTCTGGGGCAGAGACAGGCGACCCCCGACTGCTTCCAGAGGTGGGCAATTGGGCCTCCTTTCAGGAGCGCTGAAAGGGTCTGTTCAAAAAGGAATTTTTAGACCCCTAGTTTTGCGGGCCTCTTCTACCATGGGGGCATCACCTTCCATTATAGATCCCCCCGCCTCTGGGGAAACTATCTCTACTTGTGTCCTGGAAAGAACCCTGGAATTTTCTGAACCACATTTTTTGACCTCCCCATTGATTCCTGGAAAAGTTCCTTTGAGGGGTCAAAAAACACATGACCACTGCAGAGAGGGTCTTTCCATCTTTCTCACACCTGGAGGGTGTGTCCTTTACTGTGGGGGCCAGACTAAGAGGTGCCGTCAAAAGGAGCACTGACGAACAAAGACTTGAAGGTCTCCTCAAAATCACACAGACGCATCTGGGTATGCCTCCTGATGAATTCTTGAACCTGCGGCCCTTGTGGTGCCTTCTGCAGTATGCAAGATAAGCCTCATGGAAGAATTAGATATAGCCTGTAGGGTAGCCAACTGAGAGACTTCTGAAGATTCCACCTCAACAGATTCAGTTCCAGAAAGAGATTTTGATAATTCCTTAATCAAATCTCTCTGAAGTCTCGTAAAAGGTGCCAGATAGTTCAGCTATCTAAGTGCAAAAGTCACTGAAGCATAAACTTGCTTCCCAAATCTGTCAGTCACCCTAGACTCTCTGTTAGAAAGATGGACAGTGGAACTCTGTTCGGCCCCCAAAAATTCCCTTCTTACTGGTGGAGCCAGAATCTGGTCTGGTCTCTTGTGGACTGACTCAACTGTATCACATTCCTTCCATGCCCACCTAGAGACAAAATCAATGAGCTCATCAGCAGGTGGAGTAACTCAGGAGGTAGACAGGCAAGTTCCAAATGCCTCCAGAAATACTGATTCTTCCAGAGAAGTGTCTTGGGAAGACCAGCCACCCTTTTTCTTAAGGGCCTCAAGAATGTTTCCAAGTGAGACATCATCAGATGGTGATTTTTTAGGGCCCCTCTCCTTCATCGAAGTCAGTATCCTCGATGACTGACTCTTGAGGAGCATTAAAGTGCCTCCTATTGCACTTCCTCTTCCTATCCAGTGAAGTATCAGAAGTGATTAGAATACCTTGCTGGGTGTTCTGGAAATGTTGAGCCAGCTGTCCCTGTGGGGTAGTATGTAGAGGTTCACAGTGCAAAGTCATCTGAGGAGTAGAGGGTGGATCCGAGGGGGTAGGACCCATCTGTCCTGCCAAAGCAGAGAATACTATCTTCACAACTTCAAAGGCAGATTAATCCAGACAGAAGGAATACAATGGAGCCGAGAAAACAAGTTTTGGGTGCATCACCTCCCTCCGCTCCAAGAGCAACTCACCCAAGGTGGAAGCTGGAGCTGAGCTGTCTGGTGCCGAAGCTCTGACAGGAAGAGACCACTCCAAAAACCTCAAAGTAGGCTCCAGCATCCTGGATCTGACAGGGATGCTTCAGCTCTGACAGTCATCCAGCTCTGAGCATGTTGGAGCCAGTGCACTCAGAGCAGTATCTGGATCTGAAGAAAGGACTTTCTTTGGCTCTGAACCAGATGGACTCACAACTCTCGGATCTGAGGACTCTAAAACAATAGGCTGGATTACAGAAGGAGCAGTAATGGGTGGATTAGTGGATGATTCTGCTTCATGACCTGAGGGGTAGAATCCATAAGAACTTCCATTTGAATTTGCACCGTGAAGAATTTCCACATCATTCTCTTCATATCTGCTTCAGTAAGACTCTTGGAAGAATGAGAAAATGCCAGGGATGGAGACTTAGAGCACCTTTCCAAAAAGGGGGAAGGCATTCTGGATGGCACTTGATCCAAACGGGGGCAGTATATGATTCTGGGTAGAGGTTTTGGAAACAAGACAATAGGATCCAATGAAGATTTTGTCAGATTTGAAGATAATCAGATCTTAACAAGTTTTGGATCCAATTTCTGCACTTTTTTGGAAGTTCCGATAAGGAAGAGGCAGAAGACTCCGAAGGTTTACACCTTTTCAATGGTTGTTTTGCTTTCTGTTTGGGGGATTGAGTCCCAGTGATGGCTTCAGAAAAAGAGGTGGGCTGCAAACCCTTTAATATCAATTTATTCCTCCTGTTGGCAAAAGCAGGAGGGTTGAAGTTATTACAAATATTGTAATTTGTCTTCAAATGATCTGGGCCCAAACAGCATTCGCAAAGAGAATGGGCATCGGAGATTGGTAATTTGTCCTCACACTTCTTACATTTTTTGAATCCTGAAGGACCTTTTTCGGACATCCTGTCAATAATATAAACAATCAAAAATATAAAACAATGTTTTTTTTTTCTTTTTTTTAAACTAAGAAAGGACAGAAAGGTAAACTACCACCAATGATACAGGAAAAAAATACTCCAGGTGTAATAGAAAGGAAAGATAATACCAACAATGGTACATTAAGAGCACACAAAGTGGGAAAGGGTTGGAAAGGAAAACTAGGCCTACCAACAATGATAGGTAGAAAATAACACTAACAGATGGACGAAAGGAGCTTAGAAAAACAGAGATGCAGGAAAAATATAAATTTAACAAACTGTTTGAAAAGGAAAATTATATGGAAAAAGACTTCTCTCTAACTCTATGAGTCGACAGCTTAAGGCGACCACATCTAGATGTGAAAGCGGCAAATGAGATCTGACTGATGTTAGGGAGTGTTGCATTATGGGTAGGGATGAGCTAGAGAGTTTTTGGAGGCCATGAGCTAGTGTAATGGCCAAGTCCGATCCAAGGATCGGATACAAACCCATTAGTTGAGGAATGAATGAAAACTGACAACATAAGATTTATTGTTCCCAACAACAACTCGGTCTCTTCCAAAGTTATGGACAGGGAGAAGGAGGGAGGGAAGTTGAGGAAGAATGAAAACAGACAGCACAGATGGAACATTATAGTGAGTACATAACTTCTATACTTATATTGTCATTTTCATTCATTCTTTAATGAATGAGACAGACTCCCCAGCTACGCTAACCTTGGGTGGCCCTCATGGAAGGATGCTGAGGAGAACCATGGAATCAAAAGCAGCTATAGTTCTAGAGATGATGTCTAATTTGTGATGAGCAATAAATGTATGGGTATTAGACGAAGTGGCAGCTGCGCAAATATCATTAATAGAAGCACTAGCCCAAAAGGCAGCCAATGTAGACATTGACCTGGTTGAATGCGCTGTCTTGGTAAGGTTATGCCGCTCAAGGAACAAACATAGGAAATACAATGTGCTATCCATTTAGCCAGTGTAGTTTTTGAAGCTGGTTTTCCCAATTTATTACTAGTAAAGCAAACAAATAATTGATCATTTTTTCTACATTTCTTGGTCCTGTGAGGGTAAAAAATAAAAACTGCCTGTGTACATCAAGAAGATGAATGGCATATTCTCCTTCGTTTTCCAATCTGGGGAAGAAAACAGGCATAGTGATGACTTGACTGATGTCGGTTTCAGAGGCAACTTTTGGTAAGAAGGAAGGATTTGTGCATAAAGTAATCCTGTCTTTGTGAAATATCAAATATGTTGGTTTGGAAGATAGTCTTTGGAGTTCAGATACTCATCTTGCAGAAGTTAAATCCACCATAAAGACAGTTTTCCATGAAAGAAACTTGAGCTCTACTTTAGCTGATGATTCAAAGGAAGAAAGTACTAAAGTTTGCAAAACCATAGTGAGGTCCCAAGGTGGAGTTGGATCCTTCATTGGAGGTCTAAGTAAAAAGGTACCCTTAAGAAAGGACTTGCATCATTTAGATGATGCTAAAGGAGAAGCACAATCAATGAAGTGATAATTAGAGGTGGCTGCTAACTGAACCTTAATAGTGGAAAAACTTGCTCAGTCTTGAAAAATCAAAGTAAGGAAATCTTGAACAGCTGTAAGTGGAGAGGTTAAAGGATCAAACTCTCTCTCTCTCTCTCTCTGATGAGCTCAAAAGGAAAACCTTTTCCAATTACATTTATAAATTTTCCTAGTCAAAGGTTTATGAGATAAGACTAGGATTTTTCAAACTAGAGAGGAAAGCCTGGAATGTCTAGCCATGATCAGAATTGGAGAAACCATGCGGTCAACTTGAGGCCTGCAATGTCCGAGTGAATCTGCCCTGATAGGTGAGATAGGAGGTCTGGACTTGGATCCAGTGTCCAAGGAGGACGTACTAGGTGAGACCAAAGGAGTGAGAACTGCACCTGTCAAAGCCACTAGGAAGCAATGAGAATTACTGTGCTCTTCAACTGAAGTACTTTCTGAAGAAACTTGGGGATGAGAGGCAGAGGAGGATAAGCATAAAGGAGACCAGAGGGCCAAACATAGACTACGACATCTCTCAGTGACTGTCCTTGAGGTGGGATAAAGGCAAAAAACCTGCTGCATTTGTTGTTTAGGGGAAATGCAAATAGGTTGTTGCAAGGTTGAACTCATTTGTGGAAGATCTTGTTCACTACTTAGTGGTTGAGAGACCACTCATGAGGGATGAAAATGGTCCTGCTGAGTTTGTCTGCTAGAATGCTGGATTTCCATGGAAGGTACATTGCTACAAGAAAGTGGTCGGTGAGATCACTCATCCCCATACTCTCATTGCTTCTCAACAAAGGGGGTATGATCTGGTCCCCCCCTATTTATTGATGTTCCAGACTACTGACAAGTTGTCCATTTGAATTGCAATAGTCCCTAGAGGGAGAAAGCTCTGAATGTCTGCAATACTAGAAGCATTGCTCACTCTCATCTCTACGGCACTGATAAGCAAATTGGTCTCTTGTGGGGACCACTTCCCTTGAACACTCTGTCTCAAGTAATGCCCCCCACCCCAACTGCGAGGCATCCATAGTTAACATGGCATTTGGGAAAGGAAGGATAAATGGACACCCTTGACCGATCTCCTCAGACTGAATCCACAAAAGAAGAGACTTTCTGCAAGCATGAGACAATTTTATCGGATGTCTTAAGGGATGATGAAATGACCACTGAACTGCTAGGGTCCACTGAAAAATTCTCATGTGGAGACAAGCAGTGGGAATGTAAGGACTCTGTTTTGAGGCAGAAGAGCTAGAGGACTGACTGCGTCCAAGCAAGCCCCTATAAACTCCAAGGCTTGAACTGGCTGAAGTTGTGATTTGTGCATATTGATAGTGATTCCCAGAAAGTGAGAAAGTTGGTGTAAATAGTCACTGGCCTTTAGGAGTAGATGCCTGGTCAGTGTGGTAAGGTGCCATTTGTATAAACAGGGAAACACTCTGAATCAGAGCAGTCTCAGATTAGCTGCTACCGCTACCATTCATTTAGTGAAAAGTCTGGGGGCTGTGGTGAGACCAAACGGCAGGGCTCCAAACTGATCATGACTGAATCCCAGCCAGAAGCATAGATACCTTTGAGAGCACCTCTTCATTTTGATGTGATAGTATGCATCTTGAAGATTAACTGAGCACATCCAGTCATCCTTCTGTAAGAAAGGTAGAACAGACTGAACCATGACCATCCAGAATTTGGAATTCTTACAAACATTTAGATAACTGAGATGCAAGATAGGTCCCAAGTCACCTGTCTTTTTTGGCACTAAAAACAACCTTGAGTAAATTCCAGAACCTGTTTGATCTGAGGGGACCTCTTGGATGGCTCTTTTGCCTAGCAATTTTCTGATCTCTTATGCTGCTAGCTCCCTCTGATTGGGTGAAACATCAGGGAGAGTTTTCCTTGTTTTTATGGGAGTTTGTAAAAAAATGAATGAAATATCCTCTGGATATGATCCTTTGCAATCAACAGTCATCTGTAATGGCTATCCAGGCTTTTTGGTGCAAGGATAAGCACCCCTCCGACTGCCTCCAGACAGGAACAGTTTTACAACCTTTCAGGAATGCTGGAAGGATCTGTTCAAGAAGGAATCTCAAGATCCTTGGTTCTCTGGATCCCCTCTGCCTCATGGGCAACATCTACCACTATAATTTTTCTCCCTCTGCCCCAGATTGGAAAAATCCCCACATGACTCTTGGAAAGTACCTTGAGATTTCTGGAGCCACATCTTCTTACCACTATTTTGATTCCTACAGAAAGATCTCTGCTGGGTAGAAAAGTGGATTCCGATGGCAGACATGGTGTTTCCATCCTGTTCAATGTGGGAGAAAGTCTCTTTAACTGTTGGTCCAAACAAAGATGATCCTTTAAAGGGAACACTGGCAAATGATGCCTTGAAGAGCTCCACAAATTCCACAACTGCCTCCAGGGATGTCTCATTAAGGCCCTGCTTAAACCAGCCGCCCTCAAGGCACCTTCTGCAGCATAGAAGATTAACCTTATGGACATGTTTGTAATTGATTGCAGAGTGGCCAGTCACAAGGAAAAAGACTTCTTTGACTCTGTGGGCATTGGACCCTGGGGTAAAATTAGAGAGTTCCTTTCCCAAGTCCCTCTGTAATCTGGTGAAATGTGCCAGGTAGTTCAGCGATCACATGGCAAATGTCACTGATGCATAGACTCACTTCGCAAAGCTGTCCAATGCCCTACACTCTCTGTTAGGGGGAAGGGCAAGGGTAATCCAAGACACAGATGGCCTTGACCTGAAGACTTCCAAGAATAACAATTCCTCCTTGGAAGAGGTTTGAGAAGACCATCTACCTTTCTGGCGAAGGATCTCTAGGATGTCTCTAAACGAAATGTCCTCAGGTGGAGATCTGATGTACCATTCCCAATGATCAAAATTAGTGTCTTGCATGAGTGATTTTTGTGGGGAATCCAAGTACCTCTTTTTACAATACCTATTCTGAGGGACCTCCTCTATGGGGGATTCTGGTGGGGTATCAGAAGAGGCAGGGAGTTCCCGGGTAGGAATTCACTGGAAACTCATATGGGCTGGCTGTCCCTGAGGGGTAGAATGAGCAGACTCAGACACAGGATCAAAACGGTTAACAGAGAATGGATCCAACATTGGAAGAATCATGACTATGAAGGCAGAAGGTCCAGGAGAAGTCGAGGAAAGTCCAACTAGAGTCAAAGCTGTCACAGAAGACAATCCTGGGCCCTCTCTAACCCTCTGCTCCAAATGAAGAGTTGGAGCCCCGCTGTCCAACCCCAAAGCCCAGACGGGAAGTGTCAGCTTTGTAAACTTTGGAGTCAAAGTCAACTCCTCAGATCCAACACCAACACTTAGGGTCCAAGAGCCACTGTGCTCCAAAGGGGTAGGAGCCAACTGGATCAGGGAAGTCATTGGAGTGGAAGATTAAAATAATTTTCGGATCTGATGGCATGACTCTCAGGGATCTCAGATCCAAGGGCTCTGAAATGGTAGTTTGGATCGGAGAAGGAGTAACTACAGGCTGGAAAGAAGGTTAAAGGCTCATGGATTCAATGTGAGATGGAGCTGACAGGACCCTCATCTGGATCTGACTTCTGAGGAATTTTCTTATCATCCTATCCACCTCTGACACAGAAAGACTTTGAGAAGACCTAACACAAGAGGAGGTGAAAGGTGGCCTGGTCAGCTTTTTCTGTGCCTCTTGCAAAAAGGGAGACCTCAATCTCAGGGATACTGGCTCCAGAGCAAATCTTGGAGCATGGGGCCATGGAGATTTGGCTATAGTAGGTGTCAGATCCCAAGACTTTGTATCCAAACTCTTAAAAACCTTCCTGGGAGGCTCTGAAAAAGGTGCAGATTGAGGAGACTAGGCAGGTGAGCATTTATGGTGCTCCCTGGAATCATTAGTTTTCTGAGAGGGGGTTTGAGCCACTGAAAAAGTACCTGCAGAAGAAGCTGAGGCCAGGAGGCCTTTTAAAATTAACTTGTTCCTATCACTAAAAGCCCTAGCGTTAAAAGCCACAAAGAGCAGAAGGTGTCCAGATGTGCTAGGCCCAAACAATACATGCACTCCCTGTGGGCATCACAGTTGAGGATCATATGCCCACAGGAAGTGCACTTTTTGAAACCAGTAGTCTTATCAGCCATACTGCAAAAAAGACAAACAATCTACACAAATAGGAGAGTAAAAGGAAGAAAACGGTTTAAATATCAACACTGGTAACTGGAGAAACTACCTTAAGGTATACAAGGAAAAGAAAGAACTATCAACAATGACAGATAACAAACACCAAAAATCTGCAAAGCAAGAATCAGAATGGTATGGGGGGTAGTCTTACTATTATAAAAAGAGAAAAAGGAAATATAGCAGTAATAGCTCACTAAACCCAACAAGGAGCTTGAGTGATCACAATCCCATCCGATCTTGAAGAGTGGCAAATGAGATCTGAGGTATTGGAGGGGCTTGAGGCTCTGATCCTAGAGTCTTTACAAAGTGGCCGAGTCTGATCTGAGGATCAGATCTGAACCCATTTGTTCAGGAACAAATGGAAATGTGAACATCAGATATCCTTGTTCCTTCTTGATTCCTACTTCCCAACTACCTGTCATCAATAAAATATAGATCCCTTTACTTAATCATGCAAATCCTCAGCTTATCTTCAATTTTCTCCTACTGTGAGTCATCTCTTATCTTAGCTTTATCCAATAACAGCTCTCAACATCTCTCCAACTCTGTCGCAACCACCTATCCATATTTCATAAACTCTTCACATAAAGCACCAAACCTATTTAATGACATCCCTAAACTTTACCTGAAATACAGACTGAATAACTCCATTTCAACTCAAACTAAAATAAAATTAAGTGGAAAAATACTCTCCAAAAACAAGAATCAATACCCAATATATTAAATCCTCCAATGAGGAGACATTCACCCTAATCCTGTCCCCAGCTATCACAATCAACATCAAGACAATTCTTTTCCACACTTCACTCTAACCCCACAACTGTCAACCCCAACCCCAGTAATCTAACAAATGCTGCCATAAACACTAGAAGCATAAGAAATAAAACTAGTGAACTACATGCCTGAATTAGTTAACATAAGCCTTACATTCTTGCTGTAACTGAAACCTGTATTAAACTCAGCATAAATAATATAATCTGTACTGACCATATAAAGAGGAAAGATGGTGGTATTGCTTTAATATTTCCCAACAACTACATTTACCCTTACAACAAAACCATAGCAAAATTCAATTCAGCCGCGCTCCTTATTACTTTCCTGAAAATAAGCAAATATAATTATTTTTATTAAATATAAATATGTATTACTGTCCTTCATGTCCCTCCTGGCAACAATACAGCTACACTGGAAAATATCTTAAACTGGATATCCATATCTATTTCACAAGAAAAATTACTATGAGGTGATGACAATATCAGTTTGTTGGACATAACCTTTAATTCTCCTACATCTAGCATGAACTTATACTGATTTACATAACTAATTAATAGCCCCCCACATTATAGGAAGACATCAAATTTCTTATTACAATGGATCCTAACATCAGACCCTAATAAATTCACCATCACAGGTAAAATTCAGACTCCCTTAGTGAACATCGCCCAATCTATAGAATCAGACATCTGACACATCCACTTAAACAGCATGTCCAAGTTGAACTCAGAAATTTTAATTACTACCCTATCATCTTTAACTGGAACATTCTAAAAAAAAACTCTCCTTAAAGTCATAGTGGAGAACCGTAAAAAGGGAAAGAATCTAATTATAGCATAGACTGACTATGAAAAAGCATTTGACAGTATCCCACACTCATGGATAAAAGAATGATTAAAAAGGTAAAAGATAAACCCTACACTGACTGATTACATAACAGTGACCATGAAACAGTGGCAGACCACTTTGCAGTTAAGCCATGATAAAGGACAAATTATTATTCCAGCGATAAAAATTCAAAGGGGGATATACCAGGGTGACTCCCTGTCACCACTGCTATTCTGTCTTGCCTTTAACCCATTAAGCTGTTTACTTAACAGATTAGGCCATGGCTATAATTTGGTTCCTAGAAAACAACAAAGTGTAAAGACTTCTCATCTTCTCTTTGTCAATGATTTAAAACTGTATAACTCATCAAATGAGGAACAGAAAGCACCACTGCAAGTAGTCAAAACTTTTTCAGATAATATAAGAATGTCATTTGATCTTGATAAATGTGCAAAAGCAACATTTAAAGCAGGAAAAACTGCAGCACCAAGAAAACATCATTTTGGGACAAGAATGTGATATAAAAGAACTTGAGCAAGAAGGAGTGTATAAATATTTGGGAATTGATGAAGGATCAACAATAAAACATTAACACATGCGAATAAAAATTAGTATGGAATATTTTAGAAGACTTTAATTCTGAAAACAGCACTGAAATCTAAGTACAAAATTCAAGCTATAAGCCAATTTACTCTTTCTGTCCTAACTTACACTTCTGGAGTGAATGACTGATCCCAAAAGGGGTCAGCAAGATTTGATAGGAAAACAAGAAGGATGCTTCATGCTCATCAAACGATTTATAAAAATCAGTGCATACCAAGATTATACATTCCCCGTTCTGAATGAAGTATGGGCCTCCTTGAAACTGATTACAGACATAGATCTGCAATCATGGGACTGTACATATATCTGCTGACCTCACAAGACCTGAACGTAGTGAAAGTTTTGAAATATGAGGAGAATAAATCTAAGATAACTTCCCTGCATAGTCTAACAGAAGCATATCATCGTCAAGCAGGAATGGAAATCAAATAAGAAGCTGATAAAAATTAGGCAGCAACTGAGTGTGCCAAAAAACAAAAGAAAGACTATAAAGTGAAGGATCTGATGAGAAGGCAAGAAATGTGGAAACTGCATAAATATAGTTGCAAGTATAGAAAACTCCTGGACGAACCTCATGTTGGTTAGGACCAAAAGCAGGAATGGCTAAAGAGAAGCGAATTCAAACCAAAAGATGAAAGGTTAATATTGGTGGCCCAAGATAGTGGGCTACGTACACGTTGGTTTACAAAGTCCATTGACCACATGGGAGAAACAGACAAATGTAGGTTTTGCAAAACAGAATTGGAAACAGTTGCACACCTCCTTGCTGGTTGTGACATATTAATGGCAGAAGGACTGTATACTAAAAGATATAATAATGTGGCAAGACTGTTGCACTGGGCATTGTGCAAACATTATGGTACTGAAGTGGCTGAAAAACACTGGAAACATGAGCCACAAAACATCAAAGAAAATCATGAAGTCTACATCACATGGGTTCACCCATTACCAAAAGTTCAAAAGACAGAAGCGAGAAAACAGATATAGTGGTCTATGACAAGAAGACAAAAGTAGCATTGATCATTGAAATCGCTACACCAAATGACTACAGTGTCTTGTGTACAGAGACACAAAGTCACAGAATATCAGGATTTGCAGGCAGAAATGACAGTGATGTGGAAGAAGGATACCCAGACAATACCCACAGTAGTAGCAGCAACGGGTCTTATAAAAAATAATCTACATTTTTATTTAGATATGTTATCAATACATCTAACTCTGTACGAATTCCAGAAAGAGTCATTACTGGGCACATTGCGGGTGCTGCAAAGAGCACTTCTGGCTGATATCAAGGATTGAAACAATGCTAATTTCTTGAACTTTAATCATAGAAACTCAAAAGACTTGGAGAAATTTAAAAAAGAGCACAACCAGACATCTGACACATCCAATTAAACAGCATGTTTGTAAAGCAACAAGCAACATGTCCAAGTTTAACCCAGAAATATTCATTACTATCCTATCATCTTTAACTAGAACATCCTAAACATCCTCCAGTTTGATGAGTCTGTAAATAAATTCAGTGCAACTTTCCTAAATATCCTAAATAACCTTGTACCTCCTAGAAGGAAAATGCTAAAAACAAATATTGCAATTTGGCTATCCAAAAATAATAGAATGTTAATGCAGGATACAGAAAAAGTGTGGAAAGACTGGCAAAAATATAAAACACCACGTCTCAAAAACTTCAAAACACTCTGCAATTGTACTAAAGCAAATAACTGAAGACAAAAAAACTAGAATATAACAATGATTAGAACTAAAGTAAACACAACCCCCAAAAAAGAAATCTTTCATCCTGGCCAAAATCTCTTCCCATAGCTTATCACTTGAAACGGCAACAGAATTCATAGATAGTATAGCGTCCCTAACCAGGATCCCCAACATCTAATCCCAACCCAGCCCAACAGCCACATATCACTATATCCACTTTCACCTTCAAAACTGAGCCTGCATGCTAATTAAACTACTCTTTTTATTTTATTTATTTTATTTTATTTTACATTTGTTGACAGGGCTAGTCCAACTGGATACATGTCCATTTTCAGTAGACGCCCGGAGAGATAAGCTCCATGATTAAACTAATGTAACACGAACACAAAGCAATACAACAACATAAAACTAATGCATGTTAAAAATAAAAATACAGTAAAGCTGCAGACTGACATAGTAAGACTAGCATCAAGGAGAAAAGGCACAAAACACTAAAAAATGATTAAATACATTATTGCGGTAGGCTAGTATAGAAGGAACTAACATCAATAGAAAAATATGAATGTAGGTTTTGGCAGAGCAGTAGTTTGAGAAGTATATATCTGAGGTATATAGTTTAACATTTGTTATACAGAAGAGTGGGGAAGAGATGAGAGGCTCTAACTAGTTATTGTGCCTGTTTAGAACTTTATACATATATAACATAGGTGGCATTAATACAAAAACTGACAATGAAAGTGCCAGGGAGCAGGAGTAGGGTTTTAGTTATGTACAAAGTAAGTTTCATGTAATAACAAAGAAATAAGAAACTACAATATTAACTAAGAGGAGGGTTTATTTGCCCACTAGTGGGTTATAGAATGGGAAAAAGCAGTATACTCTACAGTGTTAATCTGGGTTAGTACATAGGCATAACCATTGTGCTTTAAGGTGTAGTTTTAACTCGTGCTTGAAAAGTAGTAATGATGAAAGTAACTGTAGGCTGTTGGGGAGTCTGTTCCAAATCTTACCCATGGAATTAGAGAAGAGGGAGTCCCTTGCTTTATTAAGGGATTTGTATTGTTGGTATGACAGAGAATCTTATGGGTAATTGTAAGTTGCTGAAATAGTAGCTGGTTTTGGAGTTCTAGCCATCCTAGCTGTTTGAGATTTAAACAGTAATGGGTTCTATATGGTGAACCCATAGCAAATCTGGCAATGTTGTAGGAAGTTGCCAGTTTGTTTAGGTTTGTTTTGGAAAGGTTTGTATAAATAGATGAAGCATAGAGGAGGGTAGAGATCAGGTGGGTATGGGCAATGGTGGTTCTGGTTTCAGGGGTGAGGAAAGATTTTATCCTATAAAGTGAGCCAAGTTTTCTGTTAACAATTTTAATAGTAGTGTTAATATGTGTGTCAAAGTTAAGATTTTGATCAACTGTTACACCTAAGAGCTTGGTGTTTAGGTCAGGTGTAATTATAGTACCATTGCTAGATTTAACAGTAAGATCAATAGGGAGGACTTCAGTGTGGGAGCAAATATCAGTAATTTAGTTTTTTTTGGCGTTTAATAGGAGGCAACGTTGCAAAAACCATTTTTCAACTGAGTTAAATACTGTCTGGGTAATGGTTTGGAGCTCAGTAGATGAGGTGGCAGAACACACTAGTGTCAAATCATCTGCATATTGTATGCAGGTAGCTTGAGGAATATTTAGCTGTAGGTCGTTGATGAAAATAGAGAAAAGGAGAGGTCCCAGGATGGAGCCTTGTGGGACCCCAAACGTAATAAGAGTGGAAAGGTTATTGTCTCAGAGGACAGCTTGCTGTCTGTTTTCTAAGTAGGACTTGAACCACTGTAATGCCTGTGTGTTGAGTGAGAATTGTTTTAGTATATCTAGTAGTAACTGACTTAAGTAACTCTTAAACTCAAAGCATGCTCTACTTCAGCTAATGACCTTCCAAGTGAGTACCTTAAAATAGCAACAAATAGCATCGCCTGTCCTGAGCCAATCCTTCTAAACAGGTTATTCCAGGAATACCATGTTCCCTCTCTCTCTGGAAAAATCACACATTATTCCTCTACACAGAGGAGCATATTGAACAGACATTACTAACTTTAGGCCTATAGTAATCTTATCCACACCATCCAAAATTCGTAAAAAATGTACTCAAAAACAGTTGCTAAACTATCTCATGCAGGAAGACTTCCTATCCCCCAAAGAATGCTACTTTTGTCTTCTTTTCATGCTTCTATCCCTTCCAAAGTACTAACACTGCATTTTTAACCTTTATAGCTACTATAAAAGCTATAAAACTCAAGGTAACAGCGGATAGTCTCCTTCTTATTTCTACACTTGTCTAAAGCCTTCAACACAGTTTGTCACAGCAGAATTCTACTTCAAATGTCCATACTAGGTTTATCTCAGCCCAACATGCTATGGTTCAAAAGCTACCTGTCCAATAGGCATCAGTCAGTAAAATGGCACTCCACCCTCACGCCATACCTGCCAGTCACCACCAGTGTACCACAAGGCTCTATTCTTGGTCCCCTTCTCTTTAAAATTTTCACCAACACCCTCTACACATCCAAACAACAGGCCTCCCTAAATCAACATGCAGATGACTCCACAATCATATGCATATCTAACAACACAGCACAGCACATCTCCCACAAAAATTACTGTGGAAGCTTTAACAGTCAATGACACATGGCTTTGTAACTCATAACTCATGCTCAACCCACAATAAATCAAGCTGCTTCTTTTTTTTCCCTCAAATCTCTCTCACATGAAAAAAAAAATAAAATCCTCTGTCTTAAAAACAAAACCATTAAAGACACTTCTCATGGCAAATTATTATGGATGATAGTGGATGATAATCTTAAAACTGTCTTGAAAAAACAAAATTGCATTAAAAAGTCACCAAAAACTAGGGATGTTTCACACAGCCAAAAGCTTTCTCACCAATGCGACTAAAGCTACACTTGCCACTACTTATCTTCTCTCTTCACTACTTTACAGCACTCCCATCCTTATTAAACTGCAGGCATCACAAAAATCAAAACTTGAACAATGCTATAATAAAGTGCCTAAATTTGCAGCAAATACCTTTTTCAGAACCCAACACTGTATAACACTTCTTCTTCCTCTCCTTCTCCTTCTTTTGGCTTTTCCCAGTTAGGGCTCGCCACAACGGATCACCTATCCGCTCATGACTGACAGTAGAGTTTTACGGTGTCAAGTTGCCAGCCCGGTGCTCAACCTTCCATGGAAGGCACACACACTAAAAAGCCTAAATTAGCTGGAACTACTCCATCAATTAACATATACACAGCTCCTTACCACCTCTAAAATTATCCAACATCCATCTGCTTGACCAGCACTAAATACAATTCTACACAATTATGTTCCCAATCGGTTATTACAATCCAATGACCATAAACTCCTTTATGTCCAGAAACCTATCAAATCTGCTAGTCATGGTCTGTATTCATGCCATCTTTTGGGTTCCTATTAGAATGACGAAAACGTATTTTGTCAAATGCGTTTTTGTTGGTACATGTAGGGCGAACAGGCAAAACAGTGAAATGGTTGTTCAGCAAATTATTTCCCTGGGAAAGAAGTCACTTGACCGCTTCGTTGCTTTGACGTGTTCTGAAATGTAATGTGATCCCTTGTCCAGTATAGCTCCCGAGCGTGATTGTGCAGCAGTTACTGACCATAGGGTTAGGGTGTGGGTTAAGGTAAGTGCATATGTATGAAAGTGTTTACTATTTTTTATTTTGTGTTAGATGCATGGTTGAGTTACGTGTGTATGTGTTTTCAGCTGTTTACTTTTGTTTTGGGGGAGGTAGAATTAGGGTTAAGGTAAGTGTGTATGTGTTTGGAACTATTTATGTAAATGTTCGAGGGTTACTGACCTTGGGGTTAGGGTGCAGGTTAAGGTAACTGCATATGTTTTAAAATGTTTACTGTTTTTTTTTTTTTCGTTAGATGTATGGTTGGGTTACGTGCATATGTCTATTTAGTTCTTTACTGTTTTTTGGGGGGGTATAATTAGGGTTAGGCTATGTGTGTATGTGTTTGGAAGTGTTTACTGTTTTTTTTTTTTTGGGGGGGGGGGGGGTTGGAACAGTGATTTCATTCCCTAGGAAAGAAATCTCTGTTTTGCGGTTTTCGCTGAATATGTGTCAATGAAACACTGTTCGCTGTTTTCAGCATTCGGTGTTTTAATATAAACCCCATGTTTCTAAGGCCTATAACTCCTTACTTGTATCCTTCAGGTCAATACCCTCCAGCCATTCCTTTGAAACCTTTCTGAAAGACTTCCAAGCCAAAATCTGGCTCTGTTCCTGCTCCACCACAGGATAAACTATATTCCTGAATATGAACAAGTACCTATTCATACCTTAACACCTCCTCACTCTGCCTTTATTACTCACTTACTTCAATCAATACCTCTCCCCTGACTTTCTTTGTAAATACGCCACAAACATGTTTTTCTCTCACTTCATGTTGTAATTCATGTTTACATTACATTAACTTACCTTTAATTTCTATATACAAATTTCTCTAAATATTAAATTATTGTAATAATAGTTGTATCCATTCTTAACCAATGATTTCATATTATGTCTAATTTTGTATAATTATTTAAAATGTGGATGTTTTGTATGATTTTTGAAGACTGTGAAAGTATTGTTATTCAAATAACTTTGTAATGATTTGGAAGTTTCCTCCCCCAGCCTCAGATGAAAATGGGCACCTACCTAGTCAGCCTTTCCTAGTAGTCAAATGTCCATAAATAGTGACAGCTGTAGTACTTTCCAAATGTTGGATGCAGCAGGGAACAACTTCAGTTTTTACAAGTTTCTTCAAGCCCTGACTTGTCACTGTCAAATCAAAGCAATTTCCCTAAAGAATGGCAATTTTTCTCTCTCCCTTTGTGTGTGGCCTGTGAAGTTGAGAGGACTACACTACGTTCAACTTTATACTGGATTGCAATCAGGGAACTCACTGCTGTTACCTTCAAAAGTCCAAAGATAGTGTGACTGGTATGTATGAGCAGGAAGAAAGGAACCAGTACTAAGCTGGGAGTCCTGAGGGGATTTGCTGTCCTAGTTGATCACAAAATGACTACAGTAGAACAGCTTCTTCAGACTTTAGTTAACATTGCTAACAGAATAACAAAAGTAGCCAAGTACATGGCTACACCAAGAGCTGTCACTCCCCTAAAGCCACTAACTCAGGATGAAGACATGGAGGCATATATAGCGGCATTTGAGTGGATCAATAATCAGGAGATCTGTGACCAGTTAAATGGGCTCAAACACTAACTGCACAACTTACAGGGGATAGCCTCTGTGCCTTTATGGGTAAGAAGTGATTTGACTATAAGGACTATGAAAAGATGAAGCAGTGCCTGCTCACATGGGTATGTGCAAAATTTGCACATGGACTATGGCTGTGAGCAGACTTCATGGCTTGGATTGTAAATGATGCATATCTCCTGTTGTCTAAACAGAGTCGATGCTTAACAATAGTTAAGACCATTTCATTTACTGTAAAATAAGTTAGACATTCTCATGTCAGTATGAATGCCAAAACATACTGCTTGCACCAAAATGTTATTTACCTTCACCATATGGTTTGCTTGTCCTCCTGTTTTCCTCTAACTTTGTTGCATACTTGTGCTATTTTGTAAATACTTTTTGACTAATCATGTGCATTTTCTGTTTGCCAGTTGAAGAATGTACTTAGGGTGGTAAGAAAGAATATTCCATTACTCAAATGAAATACAAATGATTTTAAGGAAAGCAGTTTATCCAGTTACTGTTGTTTGCAATGCAGCACATAACATAATATGGAAATATTTTCCCCGCTTTAAAAACTTATAGAAATAATAGGAAATTAGTTGTTCTGATAGGATCAGTGGGGAAGAGGGAGCAAGAAAATAAATCTACATATGTGCTTCTGCAACCTAGAAAAAGGAGAAGGAGCAATCAGCAGACATTATTTAGATGGCTAGAATCCAATAAAGATCAATGTATTTTTGGCTAGGGACACAGCAAGAGGAAGAACATATACCACATAAAGAGATATGTCAGCATACACTTATGCTTGAGTGGATTCACTTTGGAACACTAAAATAACATAACGTTGAAATTCAAAATATTCAGACTAAAATCTTGAAAGTCCAGAATACCAAAAACTGAAAACATCAAATCTCACAGCATTGAAACAAACATGTCAAACCAACACTTCCTACACTCCACCACAAAAATAAACAAAAAGAAATAAAAACCATACACATAAAAGCAGGGGGGCAAGCCCCCTTGCACCCCCCACACCTCCTACTACTTAAATACATCAACTCCGAGATCGCATTACACAGAACAAAATGGTAAACATACCATTCCATGCTGCATGGCTGCCTGATTAAATTGCAGAAAACTATCCTCAGCCTTCTCTTGGAAACACTACTTCACTGCTAAAACAATGTTGTTGTTGTTGTGACTTTCAGCTTTTCCCAGTTAGGGGTCGCCACAGCGGAACTCTGGTCCGCTAATGATTAGAAGTTGATTTTCACGTACCGAGTTGCCAGCCCTGATGCACAACCTTCAACGAAGGTACGCCCATTCACGTATGTCTCCAAGCAGAAGACGCTCTGAGAGTCGAACCGGACAGCGTCTTACTGTGAGGCGACAATGCTACCGCAGCACCACCACCATGGATACTTCACTGCTAAAACAATACACATTAACACATATCTCTACAATACTTACCGAAGATTCACAAGTGACCTCAGTCATATTTCCTTCAACGTAACACATCTGAAAGCCTCAGCAACCACTTTGAATATTATAACACTACTTACAAAGCCGATTCGGCAGTCTAACATTCGACAATATAAACTTTCAGTGTTCTGGACTTTCAAGATTTTAGTCTCAATATTTTGAATATCGACATTATGGTATTTCAGTGTTCCGAAGTGAATCCGCTTGAGCAATACAATAAAAGAACCTGTAAAAGGGAGGGATTTGCACACTAAAATACTACAGCTTGCTGTGACAGAGCAGCCTGCAAGAGTAGAACCAGTAAAAGTAAGAGAATTAAGATAGTGCAGCTTGAAACTACAGCCTGAAAGATATTACACAATTGAGCATAAAAGTGTTAAAATGCTACAAAATAGGGAGCAAAAGTGATTAGCAGAACTGAAACGAAGGAATCATTCATCAAAACCATTTAATCTGATTGAGGAAAGGTAGGAGGCATAGAAATGAACAACTTGAGCCAACTCCTTCACTTTTTGTCATGCTAAAAACACAAAGCACCAGAAATGGAGAATTCTAAGCAGAATTAGGATGCTGAAAAGGAAACAATGTAGCAGTAAGAATTATTTCACCAGGATAATTAAAGAGGAGAAACAATACCTGACCATAGTTTTAAATCTACTTCTGTGATTACTCCACTGAAAAATCAAACAAGGGAAGACTCTAGGCAACAGGCATTTTTAAGTAAAGAAAATATATAACTAAAGACAAAATGTGTTGTAAGGTAACTTTTTCAGAGGAAAAGCAACCTAGAAAAGAAACAGATAAGTGAAATGGTAGTATTCCTTCACACTGAGATAGATGGAGAACAACATAGAGAAGACAAATAAAAGGAGAAAGTAGTGCAAACTACAGGACAAAATAACATTGATTAGAGTCCTGATGATATTTCTGTTTAGCCAAAATACAGGAACCCTAAACAAAAGGAAGAGTGCTCTATGTATCAGGCTCATACAGAAAGGTAACATGAAAAATTACATGAGGTCAAAACAACTGACACTAAAGAATATTGGTGCAAGTTGGCTTTTCAAGGAGAACCGCTAGATGCTGAGACCCCAGTGCCTGTGTTGGGAGAGGAAGAGGCAATCCCCTCAAAACAGGCTGACTCTGAGAAAACTCCAGAGTTGGATGACCGTCAAGTAAGCTGGTTAAATTTTAAGGCAGAGTGAGAACATGACAAAGTGAACTGAGAAAGACTAAAAATAGCTGAAGTTGTATGAAAAGAAAATTAATAAAATGTTTCTACTTCTTACCAACACTTTACAAATTACAAAGTGAAATGTTGCACAAGGTACGCTTACAGTAAGAAACAACAGTAGGGTTTTAAACAGGCTTAAATATTTTGGCCAAAATACAGAAAACCAGATATCTTATCTAATCCGGATAACATATTAATCAGAACAGCAAGTCAGACTTGTAACGATAGCGTGGAGGATCAGAAGATTGACAAATTCAAAAGGAATAAGAGCCCTGTGTCATTCAATGGCTCAAATCTGAAAATTCAAAATAGAAAGTAATGTAGTACAAAAAAATATTTTATTTTATTTAACATTTCTTGACCAGGAAAGTCCAACTAGGACAGAGCCTATTTTCAGTGGAGGCCCGGGGAGAAACACTCCAGGTGCATGTCTTTGGAATGTGGGAGGAAACCCACTCAACGCAGGAAGGAAATGCAGACTCGGCACAGAAGGCACCCCAGCCAAGAATTGAACGGGAGAGCCTCTTGCTGTGAGCTGACAAGAGTTAACCACTGCACCATAGGCATCCACAATGTATCTGTGATAAAGCAGGGCATTAAATACTAACAGGTTTGCATGAAGAGTACAAAAACCAAAGGAGCTTCACATGCAGTAAATTTAATGACAAAAGCAGACAGAATTAAGTAAGGCAGACTCTTAAAAGCAAAACAATTTAGATAGAGCACGTACAAAGCCAGTAAAGATTATACAGAAACTCGTACAAATGCAAGGATTCAAAAAACAACAACAGTTTGTAGTACAAAATGCAAAAAGTAAGCACATCCTTATTTGCAGGAAATTATCTATGTTTGTGCACAACCAGACATTACAGCTGAAGTGGGAAACTCATGCAAAGAGAATATCTGATTTACTCAACTGTGCAGGTGAAAAGGTTCTGCAACCAGACAAGTTTGGCATCTTTCAGAAGGACCAGAGAAGATCAAATTTTCAGAAAGGCAAATTAACCCAGTCATATCAAGTTAAAGGTAGCTTAAGTACACAAGAAAGGGCAAATAAGAAAAACACAAGAACAAATTAATAGAGACCTGATGTTAGTTCTGGTGCCTTCAGTAGAAAACACATTTTTGGCTAAACGGCAGGGACCATCTGAAAAGGTAACTAGCATAACCCTCAGAATTAGAAAGTAAAGCTGTATAAGCTGAATTTACCATAACAGTAGATCTTCGCATAAACATTTCTGCAGTAGCCTTAGCTAAATGGGTTACATCCAGCAAAGGATGTAACAGTACAACAGCAAGCCAGCTTCCAAAGCTAAAGGACACCTTCCACATGCCAAAACTGTCAGGCAGCAAGAGTTAATCTAAATAAAGCACAAGTTTGGAACCAAAGCCCTTCACAACTTTCCTGCCAGCAAAGACAGGGAGGCTGATCCCTGAAAGGGCAATGCTAGGAACAACAAAAATACATGTCCACACCCTGGCGTAAAAAACACTCTAAAAAACAAGAGGGATGGAGGGAGGGAGTGGCTACTGCAAAAGTGATCATTTGAACATCTACTGTTATGGTAAGTTCAACTTATATCCACTGCTCAGTACTCATCACACTGATCACTGCTGCAGTAGACATGGCTATATCGGTAGATTACATTAGCTAACTACATTTAAAAGGTGGAAGAAAAAGAGTAAAGGAGTTCCTGGAGAATGGTCTTACTAAAGCTTGATCTGGACCTAGAGAAGTAATCAAGCTTACACTGCCATACATGAAGCCAAAGCCCTGGCAGAGTAAGCCTTGACCCTGCCTGGAATACACAGCCATTGGGAAAAAGTCATTTTGACAAAGGCTGTCCTTTCTTCTTACCTTCACAAGAAATGAATAACTGATCCAAAGAACTGAAATATTTAGTTCTATCAGGATAGTACGTGAGTTGTCTGTGGACATCCACTGTATACAATATCCTTTCTTCCTCAATTTTAGGTTCAGGAAAGAAAACACGGAGATGGATAGTTTGGCTTAAAGTTAACTCAATACCATTTTAGGCATAAAAGATGGAATAGTTCTCTCAAAAAAAAAAAAAAAGATTAGTTTTCAATGAAACCCTGTCGCTATGGAAAATAATAGAGGGATGCCTCGCCATAAGAGCTTGCAATTCAAATACCCTTATTGCAAAGGTCAGAGAAAACAGTAAAACTCTTTTCCATGCTAAAACTTCAAGCTGGTTCAAATGTAGCAGTTGTTAGATTCTCTTAACACAAAATTTAAATCTCAAAGAGGGGCAACAGGTTTTCTTGGAGGTCTCTTATGGAAAACCCGTTCCAAAAACATTTTGGCATTAGACTTGTCACTCTCCTAACTAGGACACAATAAAAGAATCTTCATCGGTTCTGTTCAAGCAGCTTTATTTTATAGAAACACATCACTATAGAAGATTACTGACTTTAACTTAAGTAACTAAAATACAAATTAACAACTGTGATCCTGCATGCTCTTTCCCTGGCTGCTCTTTCAAAATGGCACTAGGGGTTGCACGTGTCTAGAATTTATACATGCACGTATAGCCTTGACTTGCTTCTTAAAGATATAGCACACACATCACTTGCACTCTCATCCACATCTTCCCTCTTTGAGAAATAGATCATATAAAGTTATGAGGCATGCAGATATATACAAACAATTCCACTTTGCTGCATACTTCTTACTAGGCTTAGATACTCGCCCATATCGTGTGACATAAAACTGTGAATGAGATTTAGCAACTGGAACTGTCTCTGCAAAATGGTTGACCTATGGAATGGTCAAATCATTTCCTGGAATGGAATCAGAATTTTTAATACGTTCTAGTATGGGAACAGTGTCTGATTTACTCTTAGATTTCATATCTGCATCACAGAAGCAATGCTGTGATGGTGATGATGATTCTGTCACAGGAAGAAGATGTCTATGGTTCCTCCTATACTCAACACCTTTGGAGTCTACAAGGTAATAGCTCGGCTTGGAACAGATGCCTGTAATCTGTCCTATTCGATCAAAACTTTTTGTTGTCTGGATTCATACCGTCTCTTCTTCCCCCAACGCATGAAATAATCTGCTCGATCTGTCATAACTAGATTTCTGGACATTACGCTTCTTCAACAATTGAGCCTTGATGGTTTTATTGTTCTTAGGTTTAGGCTTCAATAAACTAGAAGTAATGGGTAGTGTAGTTCTAGTTTGCATGGAAAGTAATCTTTGAGCAGGTGAGCCAATAAAATCATCATGAGGTATGTTTCTGAGATTAAACAAATGTAAAAACACATTGGTATTGTCACGCATTGACCTTTCAAGTAATTGCTTTGCATTTTGCACTGCATGTTCAGCTAGCCCATTGGACTGAGGATATTCAGGACTACTAGTGACGTACAAAGTCCCACTCTTTTGCAAATTTCTGAAACAACTGACTAGTAAATTGAGTACCATTGTCAGAAAAAAGTTTGTGTGGACTACCATGAACTGAGAAATGGCGTTTCAACTTAGTAATAACAGCAGTGGATGTTAGGTTAGGTAGTAGATCAATCTCAAACCAATTCTAATAAGAGTCTACCAAAACCAAATAGTGTTGATTGTTCCACACGAAGACATCAGTTGCTACAGTTCAGGAACTGGACTTGGCTGAAGTGGTTCTCTTTGCAAATGTAGTCTAGTACTATTCCATACTGAACAAGAAGAAAGAACTCTATCAATGTCTTTTGGTAATGAAGGCCAGAATACTAATTCTCTTGCTTTTTTCTTAGTGGATGTGCATCCTGGGTGACCACGATTTATTGAAGATTAAATTTTGTTTTTAATTTTATTTGGTGTAAGCCATGGTGGAATCGATGATTTCTTCAAACCATTTTCGTATTTATACTCGGCACCTTTAGCAGTGCAGTTGTGTTGTGTTTTTCTATAAGATGCAAAATGTGGATGTATTCTTGTTGTGGGGAAGCAGGAACAACAATTTTAGGACCTTTGAAAATAATGCCATCTTCCATCAACAATTCATCTTAAGGAAAATAGGTTTGCACTTCAGGTGGTACACTAGATTGCTTTGACGGCAATCCAACATTAATGTAGTGACTGAACTTTTTCAAAAATGGATCAGTCTGAATGTGATCTCTTAACTCATCAAGTCTAGTGGTAGAAAAATTACGCACTGACATCAGATCAAAGTCAAAAGTCTCTGCATCAGGCCGTTTTGCTGTATTTCTGGGTGATCTGGATAAGTTATCAGCCAGACAGAGCAATTTGCCTTTTGTGTAGACCATTTTGAAATTGTACTTTTGCAGTTTGTGGATCATTCTCTGTAATCTCACTGGAGTGGAATGCATAGGTTTCTTTAGAATAGTAACTAGAGGTTGATAGTCAGTTTCAATCTGAATAGCTCGGCCATAAATATAATTGTGAAGCTTGGAACATGCAAATACTATTGCGAAAAACTCCTTCTCAATATCAACATGCTGCATCTCAGTTTGGGTAACTGCTCTAGATGCACAGGCTATTGGTCTGGCCTCTTGAAGTATAACTGCTCCAAGACCAAATTTTGAAGCATCACAGGAAAGACTAACTAGTTTGTTCACATCATAGTACCTTAATGTAGGTAGGGTGGCAATTTTCTTCTTGAGGTCTTCAAATGCCTTCTGGTGCTGTTCAAACCGTGACCATGCAACATATTTGCATGTTAGCTCATTTAAAGGTGCTGTCAACTCACTGAAGTCTGGTATGAACTTGCCTAAATACTTGACCATGCCTAGGAAATGATGTAGAGCTTGTACATTATCTGGTTCTGATTTCTCAAGGATAGCTGCTTGCTTGGTCAGGTCTGGTCTCAAGCCTGTACTTGTAAACAAATTACCTACATATGTTACTTCTGGAAGTCTGAATTTGCACTTCAGAGGATTGAGCTTCAAGTTTGCTTTACGTGCTCTGTCTAGAACTTTCTTGAGGTTTCTGTCATGCTCTGCTTCACCACTGCCTCCAACCAATAAATCATCTACTATTATGGCACAAGGATAATCCGAAAAAAATTGCTCCATTGCACGCTGAAAGATTTCACTTCTCAGAATTTATTCAAAATGGCATCCTTACAAATCTGTATCTGCCAATCAAGTACCAAAAGTAATTAGAAATGAGGATTTACGATCAAGCATCACTTGCCAAAATGAACTCTTTGCATTCCAAACAGAA